>NC_056748.1:1117638980-1117831480 GCF_019279795.1 Protopterus annectens
TGTTGTCCGGTTTCTGTGTTTTTATTTTGTGGAGTGGTACTGTTAGGGGAAGGGTTTTTAGTAACATAATGTCTAAGGTGAGGGACAGTGGTAGGGTTAGCTCAGGGGTTTTCTTACCACATATTTCATAAGAAGGTGCAGGAGGGCCTGCCTCTAACCTTTACCCCACACATCACAAGTGTGAAAGAATGCAGAGAGAGATATTGCTGTATAGTGGGAATGAGAACCTTGGATAAGAATGGAGAAGAAGATGAAATGAAGAGCTCTGAATTATGAGACTGCGAACAATATAGAGCAAAAGAGATGCAGGGGGAAGTATGTGGTGGCCGTAGTGACATATTTGGGGTTAAAGAGTAGATTAAGACCATGGCAACGTCAGTGATGTGTGTGTATATCAAATCAAATTTGGGATATACAAGTACCCAAAGACACCTACAGAAAAAGATCTTGCGTTCTGTCAGTGACATTGTTTTTTCCCCAAGGGCTTGTAATTTCATTGTATTTATATTTTTTTGTGTAACAATGAAAACACTGGAGGCAGCACATATAAAATATACCTTTTGCTCTTCTAATTCATACGGTAGGCCACTTTGCTTTGAAGACAAATGAAACAATGCCTTCTGGACTTTTCTCCAGCAATATATTTACAGTCCAGAGAGTCCTTTTACTAATGAGCTACACTTCAGCAAAAATCCACATTGTAGACCTTGCAAAGACTTGTATTACAGCTCCATATATATTGCTGGCTGTGCTGTGATCTTCCACACATCATGGTCTGTCTTGTAAGTTCATTCTTAACTTGGGATGATCTTCCAAATGACAATCTGATTTCCTAAAAGCAAGACTCTTGTAGACCCCAGTAATGAGCAATTAGCGCCTCACTGCTGTCTAATCTTTTTAATTTCCAGATTAGCATTCTTGCAGCTCTGTTAAGGAATGGCCATACATTTACTTCACAACAAGTTACAATTACCTTCCTACCAGCAAAGAGACATCAAGTTTTGGACTTGTATCACAAGATGGTATCTCCTCAATAATTCACTGGAATTTTCTATGCTGACCCAGGCCAGTCATCTTGGCATATTGAAGTAGTTGCAGGGACAGTGGCCTCTGGTACACTCTGCTTACGCATTAGTTTTATAAGGGTGTGGTTAGTTACCAGCTGAAATGTCTACCCCATGGATATTACTTGATTGGTAGATGCATCTGTTCAGTGGCTGAGTAACTCCTTTCAGCATTGCTCAGATTCCTGCAGAATATGGTGTTTCTCCTCTTCTGTATCTTGTGAAAACACTGCCTCACAACCATTTTCTGATGCATTGGTATAGAAGGTAAATTCTTTAGTAAAACCTCCTGGTTAAGGACTTAGGATCCTTTAGCTGTTAAATGCTCTGTCTGCCTTTAAGACACAGTGTCACCTTTACTGGAGATTTCCCATTGGTTATTGCTGGTAATGGTTGGGAAATTAGTCACAAACATTCTATAACATGCAGACAGTCCAGGAAAAAAAATCTCACCTTTCATGTAGTAGAGCGTACATCCCATTGTCGCATAACCTTTATTTTTTTCCTATCATTGGTTTTACTTGTCCCTCATGCCCAATTTACTTTTTATAACATTTACATTCAAGTGTGTGTGTTTTCTAAAGTCTAGCATGGCCAGCTCATATGGTAAGCAAAACTGCCGGTCATCTGAATGGATGACTATATTGTTCACATATACTACAGCAAATGGTCAGTGGGGCTTTAAGATTTTATCCATCATCCCCAGAAAGGTGACTTGGGCTTCATATAGTCCAAATAGTGGTAATGTTCATTGAAAGAGCTGGGGCTGCAGAGGCTTTTTCCTTTGGTATGACGGGTAAGTGGTATCTGCCAATATTGATAAGTCTGGGTTTAAGTGTTTAGCTTTTCCTATATTCATAGGCTCATAGGTAAGTACTAGGCTATTGGCCTGCGGGTCTACATAAGCCTAGCCAACAAGGTTCCCTAGCTTACGCCACCCAAGAAAGTTATTTTCCTGTGCCACTGTCGAGCAGAGACACAGAAGTGATCCCCGGGGTGTATTTCCTATTTTCCATCCACTCATCAAGATTTTTCTTGGAGTGTTCATGAAGAACTTTGCTTGACATAGATGGGTAGCCTGTTCCAGAGTATGGGAAGTCTCTGTGACAGGAATCTATCCCTCCAGCATGTCCTGTTTATTGTGATGACAAGGGTTAGGTCCCTAGAGCATGTAGCTTGGAGAGATCGGGGTTTCTTTAGATGTAGCATGTCCAACAGCTCTGGGTTTGACATAGCTTTATACATTAGGCAGACATCATCTCGGAGTAGGCGATATGCTACGGAGTAAAGCTGGAGTTTTTTGAGACGGTCGGTGTAGGGCATCTGTTTGAGGCCAGTAATCCTCTTTGTGAGGTAGTACTTTGGCCTTTTGAGCTGCTGCAGATGTCTTGTGAGGTACATTCCAAAAGGGGCGTTGTATTATATAGTGGGTCTAATGAGTGTCGAGTAGAGAGGAACAATGACCTTTTTTTTTTTTTTTTTTTTTTTTTTTTACTGGATGAGAACCCTTTTATGGTGAGGTGTGCCACGTAGGACTTCCTGACTACTGTAGCAATGTGACTATCAAAGGACAGACTACTGTCCTCCTGGTTCCCAAGGTCTCTTTATCACACACTGTGTTAATTTTTATTTATTTTATTTATTTTACATTTGTTAACCGGGATGGTCCGACTGGATACATGTCCTTTTTCAGCGGAGGCCCGGGGAGAAAAGCTCCAACAGAGTTACATTGATAATTAGGTACAGTAAATGAGCTGAAAGAACTTAACAAAAACATAGGCTATTTACATACAAGTACAAGACTGCCATTACTATTTCTGAGATTACTACAAATGTAACATTAATAACATATTAGCAAGGACGGTAGGCAGTATAATGACATAGAGTTAGACAGGATACATATTTCTTTATCACAGTATGCAAAGTACTTATTATCTTAGCTAGTTGTTTATGTTTTAGTTAATGGCACAGAGCTAGTCTGGGTTTGAGCAAGGACATAGCCAGTGTGACTTGAAGTGGAGTTTTAGACTATTTTTGAATTGACTTGGAGAAGTTCCAAGCGTGATGTTATTTGGGAGAGAGTTTCATATTTTACCAGTGGTGTTGGCAAATAGCGCGTCACCACCTAGGTTGAGAGATTTAGTTGTTTGGACAAGGAGTCTGTTTGCTGAGCGAAAGCAGCTTCGATTGGAGTAGAGAGTCATTAAGTTTTTTAGTGCTGGAGTATTCTCAGGTTGTTTAAGGATTTTGAAGGCCTCTATGAGTTGGGACTGGTAAAGAAGGTGTGGGAATTCTATCCATCCAAGCTTTTTCAGGTTAGTACAGTGGTGTGTTCTGTAGGGAAGGCCTGTAACGAGCCTGGCAATGTGATTATAGCAGGATGAGAGCTTGGCCAGATCAGATTTGTTAAGGTGAGTGAGGACAGGAGAGGCGTATAGTAGGGTAGAGAGAAGGTGTGAATGGGCTGTGGCTGCCCTGGCATTCGGGGTAAGGAAGGCTTTAATTCTATATAGCGTCCCAAGTTTCTTGTTGACTGACTTAATGGCTTGGTTGATACGTATATTAAATCTGAGTTTATTGTCAATGTTTACTCCTAATAGCTTTGTATAGGTGTCTGGGGAGATGATGGTCCCATTATTGGATTTTATAGTGAAGTTTTCAGTCTGAGATCTATTGGTTGGGTAGAAGAGAAGTAACTTGGTTTTGTTTGGATTTAAGATCAGGAGATGGTTGGCAAGCCAGTTTTCGACTTTGGTGAAGCTATGTTGGGTGGTAGTTAGTAGATTTGCAAGAGAGGCATTGGAACATATTATAGTAGAGTCATCTGCATATTGAATGCAGGTGGCTTCAGGGATGACTGGATGTCGTTTATGAAGACTGAAAAGAGGAGAGGTCCTAATATGGAACCTTGAGGAACTCCTGTGGTATTTGGTAGTAGGCAGGAGAGCTTGTTTTGCCACATTACTGCTTGTTGTCTCCCAGTGAGGTAAGCTTGAAACCAGTCAAGGGCTGGAGTATCTAGATACAGGGTTTTTAAAGTATATAGAAGTAACTGATGGTTTACCATATCAAAGGCTTTCGATAGGTCCAGGAAGAGAGCCGGAAGATATTTTTTTATTATTCCGGTTAAGATTAATGTTTTCAGTAAAAGAGAGGAGGGCAGTGGTTGTACTATGATGGAGTCTGAATCCATGTTGAGAGTCTGTGAGTAGTTTATTTTGGGTTAGATAGAGCATTAGTTGGTTGTGCATGCACTTTTCCATAATTTTGGCAAGTGGTGATAGTATGGCTATAGGTCTATAGTTGGATAGTTCTGTGGATGAACCTCCTTTGTGGAGTGAAATAACATAGGATATTTTCCAAATTGAGGGGATTGAGGCCTCTGTTATGGTTCTGTTAATTAGGATTGAGATAGGGTAGGCTACG
This sequence comes from Protopterus annectens, assembly GCF_019279795.1. NCBI lineage: Eukaryota > Metazoa > Chordata > Ceratodontiformes > Protopteridae > Protopterus > Protopterus annectens. The sequence goes on from NC_056748.1 coordinate 1,117,643,471, forward strand.
ACATCTGCAGCAATTTGCAGGTATTCAGCCGGCAGAAGATCGGCTGAAAGGGTGGTTGGCTTCAGTTTTTTCAAAAGGGATCTGATAAAGGATGTGGACACTGGCTGGAAGTTAAGAGAATGGTGAGTCGGGTATAGTGTTTATAGAAGTGTGGGGAGGAGAAAGTTGGTTAGCTAATGACTGGATGGTTTCTGTGAAGAAAGTATTGAATGAATTGGCTATATCTTCTTGGCTCTTGTCAGATAATGTTCCTGGGGTCAGAGTAGTGGATTTGCCTGGTTGGAGAAGTTTATTTATGCCTGCCCAGTACTTTTGAGGGTTATTCTGATTATGTTGCAGATTGTAGAAGTAATTTTTCTTATCTAGTATGATGGCTTTTTTAGTCTCATTTCTAAGTTGTTGGAATTTGATATGATCTAGGGGTAGTTTGGTAGTGCGCCATTTATCCCACGCTTTGTCTCTAGTTGTTATTTTGGTTTTGGTGTCTGTTAGCCAGGGTGCTAGCTGAGTTTTAATTCTTATTGAGCGTTTAGGGGCATGCGAGTCAAGTATAGTAAGGAATGAATTGTTAAATGATGACACTGCCTCATCAAGGGGAAGGAACTTTAGTTTTGTCCAGTTACATGATTTGAGTTCAAGTTGAAATTTAGTTGGGTCAAAGTTTTTCTTGGATCTGATAGACCTATAAATAGGTAAGCTTGTACAATTAATTTTGTCTTTCATGATGTATGTGAGCAGGTGATCACTAAGATCATTAGGGAGAGTTCCAGACATATAGTTCTGGGGATGACTGTTGGTGAGTATCCAGTCTAGTATACTCTCTTTTTGGTTATTGTTACCTGTACATGTGGTAGATGATATTATCTGAGAGAATCCATGTAGGTTAACGGATGGGGTTGGACTGTGCTGTGCATTGGTTCCAGTCAATATTAACATCACCCAGGACAATGGTTTCTTGAGGGTACTTGTTGGCTATCCAATGTAGAATGACCTCTAGTGTTTCTACATTGTTCCCAGGGGGAATATAGGTGACAATTAGGTTAATGCCCTTATGATTATTTAGTAGAATTTTTAGAGCTAGTATTTCAGCGTTAGAGACCTGGGGTGGTTGTATAGGGTTAGTTATGATAAGTGTGCTATTATATAAGACGGCTATTCCACTATTAAGTAAACTATTGTCTATGTAGTAGTTCATGGGTACAGAGTTTTTACCAAAGGGGATGACTATGCACTTTTTGGCATTGAGCTTGAGGCCATGGCTCTGACACCAGGCATCTGTCTCAACGAGGCCCTTCTGTAGCATTTCCACATCATTTGAGGACTCTTCTATGGCTCCTAGTTTGCAGCCATCTGCAAACTTCATTAGCCAGAGGCCTTCTGTGTTAGCCTATACTTCAGAAAAGTAGATACCAAGCAGGAGAGGTCCCAGGACTGAACCCTGTGGTACTCAACGTGCCACTGGTTTGAGGTCAGATTTGGAGTGTGCAACTTTTACAGTGTGAGTTCTGTCAATGAGCCAGTTGGCAACCCATCTTGTGATATAGGGATTTATACCTAGTTCTATAGGATATATATATATATATATATATATATATATATATATATATATATATATATATATATATATTTATATAGAATATAGTATATTCTTGGTCAGTTTATTAATTCTGTGCATGGGACAGCTATCAGTTTGAAATGGCATTTGTTTGCTAAATTCCTTACAAAATCTGATAATTCCACCAAGCCCTGTGGACCGTCACCACTGAGCTGTTTCAGCCTCTGTGCCACTCTTCTATTTTACTTACTTTGAGGATTTTTTTAACTCTTACTAATCATTTCTTTGAGTCTGGTACTCTCTAAGATCATGCTAGGTGTTGTCTCGGTATTATTTTCTCTGAGTTTACTTCTCCCAGGTGTTTGACAACACACCTTTATTTCTTAAAAGTAATTCTGTATGTCCTGCATTTGTCATTTTTGATAAGGATTTCTCTAGCTTTACATCTGTAAGAGAATTCGCGTCAGGCTTACTGTGGAGCTTCCCAACCCTCTCCTTTTCTTCAGTGCATTAGTGTGAGATTTGATCATTTTTTCTTTTGTGGTTGTCTAACCCTGTATTTCACTAGATTTATTTTTTCTTTCACTTCAAATGACCCCTGGTACATGGCCAGAGATTGATTTACTTATTTTTTGTGGAAGCCATGAACACCAGTACATGATCTCATGGGTTAAATTCTCTAAGTCAGACAGTCTTATTATAACTATATTGTTTCATTTCCTGGGTTGTCTGCATGCACTCCTTTACTCTGCTCATAACTACTTTTAATATACCCTACAAATTGATATACTGCTCTGTCACATTTTAAAGTTGTACCCTTTCTCCTTCCCGAGGTTCCTTAGCAATATCTATCAGTTCTTTGTGATGTCCAATGTAGAGATGTTTAACCCTGTTAAAATCTGTGGCACACCTCCAATTGCAACCAACCAGGGAAACAAATGGTCCCCATTTTTATCCTAACCAAATTCTAACTCCTTTTGTTTGTGTGAGCTTCTTTGCCCTGCTTGTCCTAGTTTTGGTTTTGGATGCCTTTAAGATGGTCACTGCCTTAACCCCCCCTCAAGGAGTGTAATAAATTGCTGCTTTACCTTTCATAAGTGTATCATCCTGTTATACTGCATCTGTAAATCTTCCCTCCTCAAACATTTCCATAGATCTTCATAATGGGTAAAATATTTTCTTAATAGCAGAAGTCCAGTCAGTGGTTACCCACCACAGCATATAAACCTGTTAGAATTTCTGTGTGTGAGGAGATCTGCCTTACTTACTCTATGAATGCATATTGCCTCTATTATTTCATTGTTACTAATCTTATCCTGGGACACCAGAGGACCCCAGAGAAAGGTCACCATGATTCCATTATGTAGCAGGGCTAGAACCTCATTTCTTATCAAAAATGGTATGTTTTACTAGTTTGGTTATAACACTCAAGCGATACTGCCTGACAAGCTGGGCATTATTGGGGAAATGAACTTCCCATGAGTATGAGGCCTGGCAATGTTGGGAGCATTATTGCAATTAGATAATAGGCTATCTCTTAAATTGTATTTAATTATTAGTGCATACATTTTTTGTATTTTAGATGTAAAATAATTCCTCTGCCTAATTTTTGTCTTGCTGTGGCAAATGTAATTACTGTTGTAAGTATTTTGCGTCCAAAATACAAGTTGTGCAAATATCTAATGTCCACGTGTGTTCTCACTTGTGCATATACTTGCATGTACATACCCACGTTCACAGAAATTACAGCTGCTTTCCTGATTATGCACACTTCATATATATAGGCGAGTGCTTTTGCCCTTAAAACAGCTTTATCAAATTTAAATCCAATTTACACAGCATGCAGTATTTATCTGCTTTAACACAGAAATCATTGTCCGTTAACTCGAGATGAGTTCATAAATTTGTTCTAGGCTGTTCATCCAAGCTATGATAGGGTTAGTCTCATCTTTAAAACCTGTTCTACGTACAGTGGATATAAAAAGTGTACACACCCCTGCTAAAATGCCAGGTTTTTGTGATATAAAAAAAATGAGACCACAATAAATCATTTAAAAGCTTTTCTCACCTTTAATGTGACCTATAACCTGTGCAATTCAATTGAAAAATTAACAAATCTGTTAGGAGGAAAATAAATAAAAAATACGCTAGTTGCATAAGTGTGCACACCCTTAAAGTAATATTTTGTTGAAACACCTTTTGATTTAATTACAGCATTCAGTCTTCTTGGTACACACCTGCCATCAATTAGAGACTCCTATTAACCCCAAATAAAGTTCAGCTGTCCTAGTAGGATTTTCTTGACATTTACTCAGTTGCCTGCTACAGCAGAAGCCATGCTTCACAGAGAGCTTGCAAAGCATCAAAGGGATGTCATTGTTGAAAGGTATCAGTCAGAGAACCATACAAAAACATTTCCACAGCATTGGATAATACCATACAACACGGTGAAGACAGTCATCAAAAACTGGAGAAAATATGGGACAACAGTGACGTTGCAAAGAACTGGACATCCCTCCAAAATTGAGGAAAAGACTAGATGAAAACTGGTTAGGGAGGCTGCCAAGATACTTACAGCAGCAATGAAGAAGCTGCAGGAATTTCTGCAAAATACAGTTGTGTACTACATGTGACAACAATCTCCCATACTCTCCATATGTCTGGACTATGGGGTAGGGTTGCAAGATGGAAGCCTTTTCTTACACAGAAAAACAACCAGGCCAGGCGAAAATTTGCAAAACAATACATAGTCTCCCAAAAGCATGTGGGAAAATGTGTTCTGGTCTGATGAGGCCAAGGTTGAACTTTTTGGCCACAATTCCAAAAGATACGTTTGGCGCAAAAACAACACTTAGCATCACCAAAAGAACACCATCCCCATGGTAAAGCATGGCGGTGCAAGTATCATGCTTTGGAGTTGCTTTTCTTCAGCTGGACCTGGGACTTTAGTCAAGGTGGAGGGAATTATGAACAGTTCCAAATACCAGTCACGTTTGGCAAAAAACCTTCAGGCATCTGCTAGAAAGCTGAAGATGAAGAGGAGTTTCACTTTTCAGCACGACAATGACCCCAAGCATACATCCAAATCAACAAAAGAATGGCTTCACCAGAAGAAAATTTAAAGTTTTGGAATGATCCAGCCAGAGCATAGACCTAAATCCAATAAAAGATCTGTGGTGTGACCTGAAGAGGGCTGTGCACAAGAGATGCCTTTGCACTCTGACAGATTTGAAGCACTTTTGCAAGGAAGAGTGGGCAAATATTGCCAAGTCAAGATCTGCCATGCTGATGGACTCCTACCCAAGAAGTTTGAATGCTATAATTAAATCAAAAGGTGCTTCAACAAAGTATTAGTTTAAGGGTGTGCACGCTTATGCAACCAGCATATTGTATGTTTTTTATTTTTTATATTTTTCCCCCTAACAGATTTGTTTGTTTTTCAACTGAATTGCACAGGTTATAGGGCACATTAAAGGTGGGAAAAGTTTTAAAATTATTTATTGTGGTCTCATTTTTTTATATCGCAAAAACCCTGCATTTAACAGGGGTGTGCACACTTTTTATATCCACTGTAGCTATTGGTAAGCTGAAAGGTTGTAGCTTACCTGCTGCATTCCTGCCCTATGTCACTATGCCTAATTGATAAAACCCTTTATATAAATCTTGTCCCTGGCTATGAATAACTATTTGCCACCTTTACATGGGGCAACAGGTACTGAAAAAATGTGACGACCGGTCAAATTTTACTGCTACTGTAGTAATTATACATGCAAGCTAGTCAGGACAATCTGGCTGAATAAGTGAATGGGACAGGATACCTTGTATTCTTTATATCATGAGTATACCAACCTTTCTATGACAGGATGTACTCAACTTTTCTAGTGATAGATCAATTGTATGTGTTTTCAGAGAGAAAGAAATGGGCTCCGTGTGTGCTTAGCTCTCGGATAAACTGCAGGATTCTATGTTAGTGAACCAAATGGGGTTAAATAAGGGAAGAGCTAAGGAGCCTTTATTTCAGTTTGTTCCATCTAAATGCTGTTAAAACAGGTACATTATAAGAGGCTGTCAGTAAATTTGTGATAAGTCCTAGTTGCCACATTAGTAATTCCTATAAAATGGAAAACTCTAGTTCCACTAAGTGTGGCTTGTACCAATGTCTGTTGTAAAAAAAAAAAAAAACTTTGCTGGGGATTTCCAGGAAGACTGGGAAAATGTGCAACTGTATGGAGTATCTAATCTTTGGTAGTATATTAAGGTTACTTGACCATTAAGTATAAGCAATATATTAATCCATCGATAATTGAAAGAAATAGAAAATGATTCATAGATTGTTCATGCAGTACAAACATGTTTGGTATAATAGAAGGGTAGCTTCACTGCTAGTAGTCTTGCATACTAAAACAGTGCAGGTTGTAAACTAGCCCTAACTTTGCCTGTGATGTGAGGGATATCACATATGTATGAATCTTGGTTGGAAATGTGTGAGACTATGGCTAAAAGGACTTTGAGAATCTAATCAGGGGAGGAAGGCATCATTGCCTTAGGCAACATAAATTGAGCCTAGTGAGGTTTATTACATACACTTAGAGAGAAGATTATGGTTGGTTGACTATGCTGACATAAAGTAAAGATTAAATTTTGGCCTTGAAAAACATAATTGGTTTATTTGCAGCTATTGAAACTGATGCAAGTAAGGAAAATGTACAAAATTAAACCCAGGAGTCTAAAATGCTTTTGCCTAACTAAAATAAGTAGGTGTGTCCTCATCAGATTACTGCAGAACAGTACACGGGCATTAAGTGCATTCATATGGTGAACTCTGTGATGATCCCACCACTGCCACCAATAATATGTGACATCCCCATACTGGGCCATTAATCAGGGAGCCTGAATCCTCACCACTGAAACTGGAGGGGGGCATTCACTTGGAATACAAATGGATACACTCAGTATTTCTAGATGCAGATCTCTCTGTATCAAGCACAGTTTCCTTTAAGAGCACACAGGGAACACAATCAGACCGCGGTCTGGATTGCTCTATATCTGTATCCCTCCAGGTCCCCAATAAGACTCCCCACTGGTACAGCTGTAAGGGGGTTAGGTCCTCAGCTGAGTGTCCAAGCCAAGTCCTCCACCAGTGTTTTGTGTCCCTGTCCAAGTAGCTGACACACACTCTTTGAGGTTTAATTTTTACACACACACACACCTGGGAATGGCTGGCACAGATTACCCTCTCTACCAACTTTGCCCAGAATATAAGGTAGATTCACTGCCACCAGTCAGTTACCCACTTATATTGAGTGAAGTTAATATTAATACAAATGGTAATGGTGACCAAACAGCAAGGCTTTGAGTGCCCAGATTTATCACCCAATAAATATGTGCAAATACTCTCAAAGCTTAAATGTTTTCTAAACAGGACCAGTCACATTGAAAAGGTTAAATATATTTAATAATAAATAATAAAATAACATGCAAATACTAAATATCTATTTACAGTAAACAGCAGAGTTTTAGTTACAGGAAATATTACAAATAATACCAATGGAAAGTTTCACACTGTTATAGAAAAACAGTATTTAGCTAGTCTTACTACCTATTCCTGATTGACTAAAATAATTACTTTTCCTATTTACTGAATAGAGCAAGGCAAGATGTGTGCATGGTCCTTGTCAGATCCAAGGCAGAATACAGAATGTTGAGATCAAACTCCTACTAATTTCTAAATATTATTTTTGGCTTACAGAATGACATTGCACACATCCGGTCATCTGACTCTGTTTCCTGTGTTGTCACCAACATTTAAAGCTGTCAGGGTTGTAGCACCTATGTGTTACCATACACACAGATAGATTTTTGCTCAGATCAACTGGAAGTCATTAAACCATAAAACCATTTCACTCTTCCTAAAGAAGCTGCCAACTTTTTAGTTTAACCCATAAAGTAATTTAATTTCAAGAATATTTTGCAAAGTCAGTTGGATTAAGATTAATCTCTTCACTTCCAGTATATGCTGTTACAGTGTATACATTTAATTCAGTTACAATAATACATGTACATTTCTCTTCCTTCCAGCAGGGTGCACTGTTGATGCATTTTAACACAAGCAAACCTCACAAATACATTTTCAACTGTACAATTCAGTTTGATTTACAGGCGACATATAATCATTTACAAAATTCCAGCTAGCTGTGCTGGCATATGTTACAAATCCACTGCCCTGCTTTTTCAGCATTTCTGGCAGTACCTCCTAACATCACAAACACCACTAAATAATAAATGTGTACATGATGGACTTGATTATGAGGCCAGAAAAAAACGATCGACAGATTTAGCAACATTAAACAATGAGTGTATGTAAAATATTGTATAATTTAAGGAAAGAAAGCTTTAACACTTATGCATACTAGTAATACTGTTTCTGATAAATGCACTGGAATTTGAAACGAGACAACTCTGTTTTAGAAGGCAGTTTTAAATATGCATTTAAAATTGGTTCTAAGCTCATAACTTACCTAATGTTTAAGTGGTCCTATAGCAGTTAATCGATATGAATATAATGCTAATTAAAAATACAATAAAATAATAAAAAATATAGTAACTAACCGTTAGAAAACTGCACCGTAATAGTCTTTACTATGTTCAAGTACAGATTTGTTGGAGCAGTTTGTGTTCAGTTCTGCATGCCAGTAAGCTTTTAGGTGAATTTGCCACTCTATATCCTTTACCCCAAGTGTAACTCCTGTTTTGCCTTCAAGTGGGCCAGTTGTTACTTTCTCACATCTCTCAAGGTTTTTGTAGTGTAGAGCAGGTCTGGTTAGTGGATTATTAAGGTCTTATAGTCCGATGTGTAAGTGTTTAGTGACCCTTACTTTTAGGGCATTGGCCCTGTAAACTGCAAACCTGTTTTTGCAGTCCTCTCTCACTGTACTGTAACATTTTTTTTTTTTTTTTTTTTTTTTTTAAGTTAAAGCTGTTTTTCTTACTTATAAAATCACAGCATCTGCACCATGGAGGCATGCAGAGAAAGGTGCCAGCATTTCACTCCGTAGTTGGCGAAGCATGTCCTTCAACCCAGCTCCTAATATTTTGCCCTTTATGACAAATGAAAGCAGGGTCATGGTTAAGTATCTTATAGTGGGCTGGTTTCCACATTTGATGCTCCAGGTTTTCCACATGGTACATTTTCTTTCCAGATAATCCTTTGAAAATGTGAGAATCCTATACTTTTGTTTCTCTTTGTCAGTATCATTCTGTGAGCTCACTATATTTATTCTCTTCTCAGTGGATTGAATAGAGTTGGGTCATTGTACTGTTTCATGGTTGAAATGGGGCCAAGTATTTCTTTCATCAGGTATTCATTATACCCCCTTTCAATAAAGTAACTTTGTAGTTTGTCAAGGTTATGCAGAAACCACACAATTTCCCCAGCCACATGAGCTATTCTCATCCCTTGTGACTACAACATTTTTCTTTGTGATTTTGGGGTGCATACTGTTTGCATGTAGCAACAGGTTGACCCATGTGGACTTTATAAACAGGTCATCATTCAACACTGTATCACTTTCTTTTTTGTTAAGAGTGAGATCCAGAAGTTCTGCCCTTTCAAAGCATTAGTGCTTAGTGAAATGCAGGAAGTCTATCCACTTTAAAATGTAGTCAAAGAATTCCTTAACTTTTTCCAACAAGCTCTCCCATGAGATGAAATATCTTCAATAAAGCAACTGAAAGAAAGTTATGTAAATCATCAAGTAGAACACCACCTGAGTTCAGCACAGCAGTTCGTGTTCACAAGTTACAGGCTTGGATAATCTGGTCAATGTCCACCTTTTGGTAGCAGTCCTGATTTCCCATCATTCCCTCAGTTTTCATGGTTGTAGGAATCATCATCCATTTTGGTTTCCCCACCTTTGTCTGCGTTAATCAGTCTCCTCCTTTAATCATTGCGAAGACCTTTTAGTGCCTCTAGTTTATTTTGGGACGTGTTGTAAAACTTTCTCTTCTAGGGTTTAGTAAGAAATCTGTGAATGTCTTCCTCACATTTCTCCTCGCATGCCCACATAGTTGGGTAGAGAGGTGGGCAAAATATACTTGGTTTCTTCCAATTAGACTACTGGTGGATCATTTCATTCCCAATTTCCTAGACCTCATTCTGTCTGACGCATCCAAATTCCATTCTTTCATGGAAAAAAAAAAGATTTTCAAGTTCAGCATCCTGTAAAACAAATTCAAGTTGATAATGGTGTTAACCAAGTTGCTCCTATGATGAGGTATAAATGTCAGCCCCTTTTCTAGCACTTTTGTTTTAGTTTTAGTCAGTTGATTCTTGGAATGTTTCCATATTTTGATTTTCTATGGGTTACTGGGGGGGGGGAGGCTGCATTGAATTCTCTGAGGTATCAGTCTAGAGGATGGTGCTCAAGTCCCTTTGTTGTGTTGTCCAGGTTTCTTCATCTCCTTGGTGCATAGGGTTCTCCTGTAGGATTTCACCATCCCCTGTTTTTGCCTGGGTGTCTGTGTGAAGTGGACCTTTGCTGATCTCTTTCTTCTTTCTTTTTGTGCAGTTTTGTCTGTCGGAGCTGCTCTGGAAGCCAAAGTAAAATCCTGCTGAGTGTGGCACATTGCCAGGTCACTTTTGTTCTGGCAGTTAACATTTCTAATGAGCAGTACCAATAGCTTGGTCATCAGTGCTGTTTATTGCTCACTTATTACAGCATTTAGATATTCCAAAGGGGCCAGGATTTCCTAGTCCTGCAGGTTGATCGTAAAGGTTGGTTTCTGTCTTTTCTTTTCCATCTTTGTCATTCCTACCATTGTCATCTTGTAGGTTTAAGTTCCTATATATAGGCCATATAAGTTGAGCCTAGGGTGATTGATTACATAAACTTTAGAGATAAGATTATGGTTGGATGACTATCCTGACATAAAGTAAAAGGTACAAGTAAGAAAAAAGTACAAAATAAGCCAGGAGTCTAAAGCACTTTTGCATAACTACCAATAGGTAGGTGAGGCCTCATCAGATCAGTGCAGAACAGTACAGTTTGTTATAGTCTGTATAATCAACCTCCTCAATGTTGGCATAAGCTTTCATTGGCACTCCTGCTGGCTGAGATGACAGGATTTTTGCCTTTTGTCCAGCCTGCTTATTCACAGCTGTCCAATGAAATAGTATTCAAATGCCATAAAATATAATTCTAAGTCAATATTCAGCGATTAGTTTGTTCATATCAGGCATAGTCTTGGGGTCAGCAGCTAAACCGAGAAGTGGCAACTAGTTATTGCTGTAGTTGTACCAGCCTTCTGACCAATTGCTGTTTTCATTTCTACAAGCCATCCCAGAAACCCCTCCATAGTTGGAGTTGCACAGAACAGCAGCAGAGAAAAAAAGGTTTTGTAATAAACCAGTCCAGCATGAATGCCACATTGACCCAGTGTTGACAGTTTTATGTGGAATTGATACAACTATGTTTTTGCATTTAGCAACAGAGTTTGGTAAAGTCCCTTACCATGCACACACCACCAACATAAAGTCAAAAGAAACACTGGCGGCAGCAAGCGTCTTGTGTGCGTGTGTGTGTCTGTACGTTTGCTCGAGTGTGCATGCATGTGTTTCCAGCATCTAGTAAGAAATATAAAACTGTGGTATACTAAAGGATAGAAGTTGTGAAGGTAGTTTCCACAATGTTTCATAACTTGGTCAATGTAGCTCTCTTTACATTGTATTATGGCAATGATATGCAACACTGGAAATAATTTTTGTAATGAATAATTTTTTTTAAGCTTCAGAACTTGCACTACAGCAGCTGAAAAGGGTTTGTGCTGTGGTTTGTAAGTATATGTTGTGCAATTTGAAAGTTCTGTGAATACTGTTGTCTATCCCATCTGTATAAAACAAGCACTCGAAAGAGAGAGACCTGTAAATGCATTCTTATCCAAGCTCTAAAGTACAAATGCATTTCATGTCATATCCAAGTCTTTGGTAAAATGACAAAGGATAAGACATGGTCTTTCTCCATTCTTACATACCAACAGCCAACACACCCTCATGGTGACTTAAGCTGAAGTGCCTTTTCTATAATGTGATTAAATTTGACACCTCAGGTATAAAACATAGTGGTAGTGCATTTCTTTCCTAATATAGTTACAGTCCTGGTACATTCAAATAGTCCTATCTTAGACGAAGTAAACTTAAAACACTTTTATACTATGATGGCTAGCCATACGTAATTAACATCTTCCTTAACCTGTGCTACTGTCATCAGTTGTACTAGGGTTCACAACATAGTGGTGGTGTGATACTTCCATTCCAGTGCACATGGTGCAGGGTACTAATCCAATGAGGGTGGAATGCTGTTGTACACTGGGAGTGGGGGGTTAGGTTTGGTATAATGGTTAAGGTGTTAACCTCATAAACCCAAGGTACAGGGTTTGATTCTCACCAAGGGAAACTGACTGGACTTAAAACAGATCGCAAGGGCAACTAGCCTAGTACTTGCCTATGAACCCTGCTTTGGACTGTGCAATATTCTGTTCAGCCTAGGATCCCTCTGTTGAACCTTGTCCATGGCATGTCATCTTTACTGAGTCTAGTGCCTGGCTTGTTCAATGTTACTCCGTTACTCCTGCTGTTAGGTGCTAAATCTACTCTTCTTTATCATTATTGCAATTCCATCTAAACCTTCTCCGATATAAGCCCTTAATTCTCTGATATAAGCCCTTAATTCTCCGATATATGCCCTTAATGCTCCGATATAAGCCCTTAATTATGTAAAACTGCAATCATGTATACAAGAGTAGCATCACTCTGACTTCTAGATATAGAACCTCACTGGCTTCCCTCATTATGGATCCACTTCCACTTTACTTGGGCACCTGCGTATGCATATAGAGCATACTGTGTACGAATTTCCCTCATTTAGTCTCCATTTTTACTTTTTTGGTTTTAGCCTGCTTCTTAGCGCCTTAAGTTTCATGCTGCCCAAACTGAAGGAATGTAAGTGGACTGCATCTTTTCAGAATTCTTATGAAAAGAAAATGAATGGCTGTCGCATTAACTTTTTTATATCTAAAACCATTCCATTTACCATTACAACAAGGTACATATTTGGGCCAGATTCTAAAGGAGTTACACTTAGTACAAGTCTGGCCTGATTCCAAATGGTCTACTCTCGAAGTAAATTACGTACTTTGGTGTAAAGCCTTTCTGTAAACAAGCTTAGAATAGGTTCCAGATTTCAAAAGACCTGCTCACAGCCTGCTCTTATACTAAGAGCAAGTTTTTTTGAATTGGGCCCTTCTTTTCTCTGTCTTTACCTTGTCTCTAGCATTCTTCCTGGTCCCTGTTCTCTGCTCCTTTGCACTATGCCATTCTTTAACCTAAATCATGCTATGCCGGATGTCTGGAGAGTGTTTTTTGTGCCTTTGCTGCAGGGGGTTACGTTCCTTCAGCATCAGTTTCTCAGAACAAATTTTGAAAAACAACACTGAAAGATGTTCTTCATAGGAAGTCATTGCTGTCGTGATTTAGATGTATATGTCAGCAGTCATTTTTTCAGACATTTCTCCATTCAAGTCAGTATGTGTGTGTAGATATATGTGTATATATATATATATATATATATATATATATATATATATATATATATATATATATATAGAAAAAGAGAGGGAGAGAGATTCACATACACACACTTTGTGTTTGGTGTGGGGGACTTCCCCTTGCAAAAACAAATGGTTACATTTAAGCTTTTCTTCCTTTTGTGATTCAGACTTTGCATTTTGGATTTTTGGTATTGTGGAATTCATTGATTCATGGTAGGATCATTTTCTATACATAAACGGACCTTATTTTCCTTTACAAAACATAAGGTCAAGTAAAGAACATACCTGACCCTTACCTTTATATAACATTTATGTTATGTTGCCCACTCATTTCCGACCATATCAGCATGACATGAGATGTCATGTTAGTTTAGAAGTTTATCACACTGGCTTAAAAATTAAAAGTTTTATTACAACCTTTTGACTATGGAAGGCCTAGCAACCTTTTTTTCTGTTACTAGAAATGTAAAACAAATCTTTCTGGGACCAAACGGTATATAAATGACTCAACTTAGGTCCGTTAAAAATGGTGCTGTGTCACTACAGAGCAGACAGCAGGAAAGTGATGAAATTTGACAAATTTTGCTAATAGATTTCATGGTAAAATGAGATGTCCTTCCTTATCACTGTTTATTTGCAGTTGGTTTACCAGGATAGTCCATTGGGCCAAAGTGAACCCGTTTTCAATGGAGTCCTGGGGAGAAGAGCTCCATAAACAATCAAGGTTACAATATGACTAAGATTATACGTTTACATGTGTTATAGATTAGAGCAGACCAAATACTATTAACATGGATTGAAAATATACAGCTGAAATTAGACTAGGACAAATATTACACAGAGTCTAGATGAGTGATAAACAAATAGGTAATGCAGAATTTTAAAGGAATAATTACAAAATATTTACAGGGATACTGTTGCAGTATGCATTACATATGGGATCTCCTGCCAAGGGTAGCCCAATGTCTGGCCAGTATACCAAAGTCTTGACATCCTCCCAGCATTGTACATCAGGCATGGAGTGTAATTTAAAGACAATGGACAAAGATTGTCTAGCCACTTGTTAGTGAAAGCAATGTTTCAAATGAGCATAGTAAATTATCAAGAGACATTCTAGAGGAAGGGGAATGTCAGTAAAATGTCCTACTGAGTGGGCAAAAATACTTCTTGCTGGGAAAAAGAAGTCATGCTAGTTTGGTAACCCCTTACAAGCTCCTTTGCTAGAAGAATGCATTGTAAAACCATGTCCACTACAGGGCATTATTACCTGTACTGGACTTCAAAATATGTTAAAAATGTACATGTTTTCATTTTCTGCCTACATCGGTGCTTTATTATCGTAGGTATTGTTACATCTGCCTTTACTTATAAATAAACTGAGTACCTGAGGAAATAAGTGATGTGTATTGCTATTTAAGAGGTGTGACTGAGACACGTAAAGTGAAAAATGAAAGTGGCACTTTATACTGCCACTTAAACTGTCACTGAATGTGCAGAAACAACTAAACAGGAAGCATCTTGTGTTGAGTAGAGCTGGCTTAGCTGAAAAGAAACGTGCTTCATGTCTGAACAGCACGTTGCTTTTCTGCCGCTGTCTGTAGCACATAAGTTAAAGTGAGAAGACCGATTCACTAGCATCTGGAACCCTTTGTCTGGACCGGTGTAAGGACTTTAACTGCTGTCAGTTGTTACTGGTTACAGTCAGACTGGACCTCTTTGTTAAATTTACATCTGCTTTCCTTTGAGTGACAAACGCAGCTACGTATCACCGCACAATTGATCTTGATCTAATGCTAGCAACAGTGATTTTGTCTAGTGTACAAAAGATGTACTTTACAACTGGATTACTATTTTTTGTCCATTTTAATGTACATACGTATAGAGTTGATAGATTCATATGTGCTTTGTTGTCAGAAAGCAAAGTGTAGGTTTTGGTCTTTGGGCTACTGCTTATTGGGAATTGAGAAAATTAAAGAAAAGTAACATTGTATATTCTTTCACACAGAAAAAGTAACATCGTATATTCTTTCACAAAGTAAAAGTAACAGTGTATATTCTTTCACAAAGTAAAAGTAACATTGTATATTCTTTCACAAAGTAAAAGTAACATTGTATATTCTTTCACAAACTGAAGTTTAGATTTTCAAGACTGGGAATAGCAATGCAGTAATGATAACTCCTGCTATGCCATGTGGCTAACTTACAGGAATGGGCATCTACCTAGTCCGTTTGAATGTGCATTGTAGCATACTTTTATAGTACTTCATACCTCATTGTCAGGAACTATTGCTAATGTTGGTCATGAACTCCCTTTGGCAAAACGTTTAATGTGTATCTTTTGAATGTTCCCGTTTTGGTTTTGTGGATTTGTGCTTTTTATTTTTTACCACATAATATTGGTTATATTTTTTTTCTTTTTGATTTTGCATCTGCGAATGGCAGTTTTCATTTCAGCTAAAACTTCACATCCCATACTGAAAGCATTTGCTTAACATCATAAATGAGCATCTATCAGAATGGGCAGCAGACTAAAGCATCAGTCTGGACATTGGCAAAAAATATCACAATTT
This sequence comes from Protopterus annectens, assembly GCF_019279795.1. Classification (NCBI taxonomy): domain Eukaryota; kingdom Metazoa; phylum Chordata; order Ceratodontiformes; family Protopteridae; genus Protopterus; species Protopterus annectens. The sequence continues at coordinate 1,117,659,200 of NC_056748.1, forward strand.
AGGTTTAGGAAAAATTTGGCTCAAGATAAACATTTTTATAGATGTAAAAAAAAAAACATCTGAGACAGTAAACCAACTGTGCATTTTGTAAGTACAATGATGCCTGACAGGATGGGTGTAACAGGGAAATAATGAACCTTCCAGAATATGAGAAGACATCCTCCTGTGACATTTGGCATCTTGACACCTATGGGTAGTGTGCTGTTTCATGTGATACCTACTGTGTCAGGCTTTACTGCTTTAAATTTTTGCTGAGACTATAACATAAGCCCAAAAATGCAAGCACTGGATTAGGTAACATGTTACAAGTTTAAATGTATAAGCTACACTGAATTACTAATTACATAGGTTAGACTGACTTATTTAAAATACAAGTGACCCAAACATTGGTAAACACTTGTCAGTAATGTTTCAGAGAGACTATTGTTGAGTGATGTTTCCTTTAAAGAAATATCTCTGTTAAGTTGTACTTTATTCCATAAGAACAGAAAAATAACTGGACTGTATTACCCATTTGCATTTCTGTTTGAGAACACATCACAATATCACTGCTTTCTGATACCAGCCTTTGACAACACTACTGCTACGTTTCTGCATTTCCTTTTGTATTCCCCCTCCCACCCCAAAAGCTTTCACAGGGCAGCCCAACCCCTTTGCCCTACTGTTGCTATAATTCTGCTATGTACACCACATCTGTGTTCTGATTCTATGGTAGAAATACAAATTTTGGTTGTTAGTTTAATAGAAGAGACTATTGAATTTGGTAAAGAAAGAAAACTGACAATTGTGTCTGCATTTCAAATGTATTGTATAACATCCAAGCCACAGAAACAAGAGACAGAAGAGTTTCTGTTACAAAACAATAGTGTTTTCAGAACTATGACAGAAAACCACTGATTAAAAGCCACCTTGTGAGTAGTCCAGGAGGAGAGAGGGTTGATGCTCACTTACACTGACAGTAAGTTGCATTGAGTGCAGGATTGCTCTTAACTTTGGGAAAATCTCAACATGCATTTATTACTTATTTGTGTGAAATGTGTTAATCTGTAAATTCAAACTGGGTAAAATCAATTTTAATTGCAAGCCTTTTGGGAAAAAAATTTACAAACAATAACATTCATCATTCTGGCTAAGTAATTAAGACACCTGTTTCAAAGTGTGATGGTCCTGATCTTCAGTCACTGTTTGCATGTTCTCCCCATGTCTGCATTTGTCTGACATCCATCAAAATCATTGTACATGACAGACTCTTCTAATCTGTCCAGACATATTGCATTACCCTTGTGTGTGGCCTGGGTCAAGGTTAAACATTATGATAATACCATACAATTCATTCAGTATAGTCATAAAGTACAGTAGAAAACATTCAACATTAAATTTACATGTTAGAGGAAAAGGTGATGAGACAAGCATGCAGGGCAGTGACCATTTTTATGTATTTAGTTAGTTAATTCAAAAAATAAATAAATAAATTGGCTGTATTCTAGGTTGTTATAACACTATATATATTTTTTTCTTTGTGTTATTTGAAAAGGCTTTAAGTTCAGCAAAGGGTGGACTAAAATAGTGTTTATAATTGTAGAGTAGGATATATGTTATACAGGAGGAGTAGAGAGAGTTCAGAAGCTTTGGAAATACCCTTGTTGTACATCCAAGACCACTTGCTGTACAGATAAACAAAGACGTCTTGTTAGAGAAGTCTGGGTTTCATTGGATGGGTTGTATATCATCTGTCTGCTTGGAGCATAACAATATATTCTTTCTATAGCCACATGGTGCATTTGACTCCGAAGTGGGATTTAGTGCTTTCCCTGCGTTTTACAGCTTAGTTGTCATTTAATAGTGCGGACTATTTCTCTGAGTCTCACATTGTGTTTAGTAAGATAGTAAAAAAAAATGATTATAAAGAGGTTTCTTACTAAAGATGGATACATGGAAAAAGAAAATGACCTTAGAAGCAGAACAGTGACCTGACGGTAGGCAGCCTCTGCTTAATTTTCTTATAGTGTGTTATAATCCATACTAAAGATTTTAATTGATAAACAGCCTGTATGACACAAAAAAGGCAAGAAACACAGTCCTCAAGTCTTTCACAAAATAAATGAAGCAAATGTTAGAAATTGATCATAGTAAAATAAAATATGAGGTAGTTCTTAAGCATCCTTTATTTGTCCTGCAGACATTACATAGTAGGTGGTAAACAATTTAGCATTTTTTTCTCAAATGTTACTGACATGTTATTGTTATTATTATAACTAAGTTACCCCCAAATGCAGTCATCTTATGCCCTTTGATGATGCAGAAATTAGCAGAATTTTTATTAAATAATATGGCCATCCATCAGGATTAAAAAAGCAAAGTTGCTGTTGGCATGGGCAGTTCCATTGATCTTATGCAATGCTGGGCATAGATAACTGGACAGCCATAAAAATCGATTAGGATGCCCAAAATCTTTGTATCACTGCAGAAATATTTTGGTATACTTGGCTTCACTAAAGCTGACTTCAACAAAACCTATTTGGTTAAGGACAGAAGACTAATAGGCAACCTGTTGAGAATTTGACTGTGGTAGTGCACTGCACCACCGTGCCGCCCCATTATTGTCTAAGATCAGTGCTTGTTATATTTGTGATTTAAATCATTCAGATTAGAGAACATTCAGTTCCCAGCCATCTCCTTTGCTCTGGTCTCTTATTTCAGATGCTACAGCTTCTTATTTCTATTTGAAAATTCGCACTTAAATCTTTTAGATGAATATTAACCCTTGAAGCAAACCGATTCCATACAGCTAAAACCATTTTGAGTACAGATACAAAAATCACAAATCATTTCCTTTTGGGATGTAATAACAAGTCTGTTGAATATTCGTTACTGTTAAGCTGATTGTAGTGTAACTGATAACTGACTCCTGTGGAGGGTATACATTCCCTGAATGTGTTCATTCTTTAGGCTGATTTCATAGCGCATCTAGTTTGTAATTGCTTGTCAATTAAAGAGCTGTACACTTTCAAACAAGACTACATGTTCACTCTATTACTTCCTTCCAGAAAGTCATCCAGTTATACATACTTTGTACTATACGTACCTTCCTACACATGTATTTTCTGTATTGTTTAGGCTTGTGTTAGTGAAAGGTAACCAATCTCCATTTTAAAACGCACCAGTTCCAATGGAAGTAGTTTAACTTGCACAATTGCATTGCCATTGTATGAAATTTAAGTGTCTTATTCTAATATCTCTCTGGGAAACATTTATTGCCCACTGTTCTTTTTATAGTTTGGGTTAGTTAATGCAGGACTAACACACACCATCTCTTAACACCTTGTCAAAGCTTGGATAAAGATTCAGTTCCAGTTAACACTTTCACATCCTGTGTACCCACTTAATACTCCCAAGTGACGTGTTCTGCTGAAGCTGCCTAGATTTATTCAACTGCTACGTGATTCAGCAGAGCTATTCTCACCAAAGTTCAGCATGGTTCCTTTACTTAGCATTCTTTAGGTATCCCCAATGCCCAGTACTTAATCCAGACCATCCCCAAGTTGGTGGTTGTGGTCATTCTAAATAGAAATGAAGATGCCATCATTCATGCATAAATAAATTAATAAATAAATAAGTATCTTGTCAAGCATAACATAGCACATTGCTTGCCATTGCTTCCTAGGTAAAAGGGTCCATTCCAAAGAAAAAAAATTAAAAGAGCACTGTGTCTCTGTAATAATAAAATGAACTAGCATCTAAGCACGTATTTCCACTCACAGGAGGACCCTCATGTTTAGATGAATGATATTCTACTCATAAGATTTGAAGATGGTGCTTCTTTCAGATGGCATTCCAACCTTTCCCATAATCCTTTTCAGTGCTGTAGCAAGACTGACATAAGTTCATCATCAGTTTTGCTTTATTGTATCACCTGTTACAGACATAATTACACACAAGACCAGTGTTTCCTTATTGTATAGAGTAGTCAGTTCCTCCTGCCAATATAATTTTACCAGAATCAAAATGTTTTTATTTTATCTATCTCACTTTATCAGTCACTGTTCTGTGCCATCAGATGGCACTGACATTGTTAATTTACTAAGTCAACATCTGGGATGCAGAGCCTAATAAAGGCATTTCACTGGACAAAATTAATATCAGGACTAAGGGCAGTGGGATTTAAAGACTTAACCTCTTAATCTCTTGTAGGAAGTAATTAGGACAAAGCTCCAAATAATGGGGGTTATAGGACCAAAAATAGGGACATTTTTTAAATATTGCTGTTCAAAACTTAAAGTTGATGGAATAACAGATTTTGCATTAGCATGAATTTTCTGAAGGATACGGAGTCTGAACCTCAAATGTTTGCCATTATTTTCTGACGTCAGTCCTGAATTATTTACCAATGATTTGCCAGAACACTATAATTTTAGGAGAAACAGACCAAAAATATGAGGCAAAAATCTGGACATTCTGTGAAAATCTGGAAGTTGAGAGGTACGTTTCCAGATCAATTTTTAAAGAATCATGTCCATCTCCAGCTTGCAGTAAAAGGACAGGCCTTGGTGTCTTAAGTTTTACTGCTTAGGTCTTTGTCTCTCTGCATGCTGCAGATTAATACAGGCTCATTGTTAAAAACAGGGTGATAATGTCTGCTACAGGGTGAAAATGTCTGTTGCATTCTCAGTGTGTGTGTTTATGCATTAAACTATATTATTTGTTAAGATAGGTGAATTGATCAGTAAATTATTTTCAAGCTAAGTCGAGTGACCCATTTCATAAAGATTGCTATGAAGTATACATCTCATGGTCACCAATTCTGATTACAAGACACCCTTTCTACAGTGCTGACACATGAAAATATGCAATACCAGAGCAGGCTGTGTCTGTGGTAGTGCTGAATGCTATTGATGCATTCTGAGGAAAGCCACATGCTAATTAGTCATGTGCTCTCCTTCCGGAATGCCTGCAGCAAGGCATTTACACAGCCGAGTGATTCAGAGAATCTCTCGGCTGCATTAATTAACATGCTTTTCATGGCTGCTCCTGGGAGCAAACATGGCCGAATGCCAGGGAGTTTGAATGCAGGTAGTGTATGGAGTGTGTACGTATCTGTGGCTGTCTCTCTGCCTGAGGGGGGTCACACTGGGGGGAGTTAGTGAGTGGGTAGGTTAGACAGGTGTGTGTGTGTGTCATCATCAATTTACTTTTTCACATTTTCTACATAAGGTCGGGATGTCATGTTAATGGTTGCAATCTCTCAATTCAATGCCACACTCCTGCCTTCTTTGAAGCTCATGACTGAGTGTCACAGATCTTCTCTCACAATCCAGTCACCTCTTTGCTGGATGCACTTGTTTCCTCTTACTTTTTCCTGTCTGTCCAAAATCTTTTTCAGCAGATTATATTCTGCTTTTTTGCACATGTGCACTAACCACCATAATCTCCTCTCTTTGATTTTTCTGCAGTTGGAGCTACTTTAGTTTCTGCTCTTATGGCCTCATTTCTTCACCTCTCCAACAGTGTGCATCCTGCCACCTTTCTTAGGCACTTCATTTCCATCACCTCTAGCTTCCTCAACTGCCCTGCCTTTACTGCCCAGGTTTCTGTATCATGTCGTAGTACTGGTCCCACCACTGTTTTGTACACGAACTTTAAGATTTTTTGTCATTCTTCTGTCATACACTACAACTGGCACTCTACACCAGTTGGCTACAGCCCCTCTGATTCTAGCTTTGATCTCTTCATTTAGACTTCCCTTCCCTCTGCCACCTCTCACAGATACTTGAAGCTGTTAATTTATTCCATTATTTTCTCTTCTGTCTCAGTTCTCGGCTTCTAATTCCCTCATGTGCCGCAATTACCAGTGTCTTATCTCTACTTAGTTTCATTCCATGTACCTTCAGTTTTGCATTCCATTCCCCTCTCCTTTGCTGAAGTTCTTGCTCAGTCTGCCTGTTGCGCCACATCATCTGCGTACAACTTTGTTTATTTGTCCTCTCCGGTCTGTTTGCTGATGTAATCCATCACCAGTATGAACAACAGTAGAATCTGGGATTAACCGTGGTGTGCACCCACTCCCAGTGGGAATCCCTCTGTGAGGCAGAACACTGTTTGACCTTGAGTCATTGGATCTTTGTACATAGCCTGCACTAATTCTTTCAATGTTTCTGGGACTTTGAACCCTGCAGGACTGCCCAAATCCATTTCTTGTGACCTTGTCATATGCTTTCTCCAGGTCTAGGAATGCCCAGTTGAACTCTTTCCTCATCTCTAGCTTCTTCTCAACTATCTGTTTCACTGCAAACATTGGGTCAGTTGTGCTACATCCTGATCTGAATCTGAACTGCTCATCTCCCATCTTACATTCTACTACTCTGCGTATCAGTTTATCAGTAACCTTCTCCAGAAATGTTATATAATATACAAACACACACACACACACACACACACACACACAAATTTGTGGTGAGTGGGACTGGGAGCTGTTTATACCCATACACTTCTGCAGATGAACAAACAAATCCTGCAAAACTTGAGGGGGGGGGACTAGCCACCAGTAAGAAATACTTCACATCATGCCTTAGCAACAGTTGTACCTTAGTCAGGAGGGAACACCTGCTGTTAAGGAAATCTCCCTCATATTGTACCGTATCAGCATGTGGGTTGAAGGGAGAGAACAATAGCCATCAGGGAGAAATTCATATTGTACCTTAAGAGCACTACCTCATGGTTGGGGGAAACTAGCCACTGGTATAACATTTGAAATTCCACTTTCATGGCGAAGGGTTGGGGGGGGGGCACTAGATTTCACAGATAACTACGCACATCATGCCTTAATGGTATAGTATCAGGGGTATTCTAGATGTTATTAAAAAACAAATTAAGATGGTTTGAGTAGGGGAGCACTAGATAATAAAGATATTTAAAATAGTGTGCCTTAAAGGCACTTAAAAGGATTACGTCCCTGCATTCTACCACCAGCTACAGAGGACATTCGTCCTTTGCTTGAGCACTAGACGTGAGAGAATAATAATTAAAACTAAAAAGATTAAATCACAGTGGAGAGGGCAAAAGGCTTTGAACCCTGAACCCTTGGCAGAAGCAGAAGCTTTAACCCACTACAGTAATTAAGGCGAAGAATTTATGAAGATGTAAATGACATCTCTAAAAAGAAAGACACAAACGCCTTTTATAAGCACTATATACAGTGCCCTGACATGAAACTTAAATTTATGGTACTGGAGCAGGTTGCACAGGACCCTAGAGGAGAAGACTGGGAAACATTCCTGGAATATAGAGAACTTATATGGCAATTAAAATTAGACGCAGCTAGGTCCCCAGGTTTAAATGACAGTATTAGTATTTCAAGTGTGCTCAAACTACGTAAAGTGAAACTGTAGTGTTATATATGGTTATATATATATATTATATATATTATTTTAGAATTTTATAGATAGAACATTAACATAATATGGTTGAAAGAATGTTTTTTAATAGTGAACAATGTGTTTGGAAGTATTTTGGTATTAATGTATTGTTTTTTTGTAAGTATATGGCTTGTTAAACATTTTGCAATGCTAAAATGTGGGGGAGGTTTTTAACATTCATTTTTTTAAAGGAATTCAATTGAAGTAATTCTGACTGATTAACTTAAATTGAAGCAATTAAAAAACACCATGTGACCAATGGTTATTGTATTTAAGGGCATTACTTTTTTATGTTTGTATCTTGATAAAGCCTGGTAGGAACCAGGCGAAAGCGCTTGAGATATTGGATGTTTTTTGGATTTTAAGGTTATTAAAAGACTTCAAACTACAGTTTGCTGCAGCCTGTCGTTTCTCTGCTGTGGACTTTGCTGTTGGTGTTTGTATTCGTTTCTGAGAGACCCACTACAGTAATTAAATTGTATAGTAAGTTTTTCTTTGTTTTAATATAATATGTAATACTCATTGTCTGCAGGAGTGTGAGTGGACACACGCAAGTGCACCGTTCTTCCTTGTTGCCAGCTTTAGACCAGAGCAATACTAATGGGGGAGTGGAGACAAAGCTGTACTCTCATGGACAGATTGTAAATATTCCTCTCAAACTTATAAAGCCACTGTAATAACAGATTTTGCACTAGCATGCATTTACTGAAGGATATGAAGTGTGAAACTCTAATTATGACTGACTGTAGTCATCTGTGATGTATGAGGGTAGGAATAAGAAGACGGGGACATTCTGATCACACAGGGATGGATAATGGGGTATGTGGTCTGTGTGTGTGGGTATGTGCAGTAGTCTTAATGAGGGGGTGCCTGTGCTAATATGATGCATGGTTCCACAGATGTTAACTGCTACAGGAAAGGGCTGATCTTACACTCACATTAGTTAATTATTCTGAGCCATTTAAATTGGCCAATAATGATGTTTTTCTCTGCAGTGTGTAAACGGCCTTTTTTTGCCACAGCTCTTATAGCCAATGGTTGGTCTGTTTTTTAATCCTTGAGCATATTGTAATAAAATTCAGAAAAAAATATTAGCTTTCAAATTTCATCCTGGCTGATCCCTGTAAAGTTCAGTTTAATACATTAAACTGTCGATTAGTTTCAAAATTAATATCTACCCACCCTAAGTCCATAACCTATAATAAACATTGTTATATCTTATTAATTTGAGCAAGAACTGCATTTGCATCTAATACCGGTTTGTAATGAGATGACAGTATAAGTGACCACTTACCGGACTTTATACAACAATTAAACACCAGTACAGGGTTACCAGAGATGAATCCCAGTTCTGTCCATTTCACTTTAACCAAAAGTTGCTTATCAACTGGGATGCACTAAAATCACTTCCCCATGATGTGGCAGTTGAGTTCAACTCAAGCTTCCTCAGCATACTAAACAATCTCACTCCCCTTAGACAAAAGACAGTAAAGACCAACCAAGCCAGTTGGCTAACAAGATCCACTAAAGATTTTATGAAACAGGGACAAATCATGGAAAATCTGACAAAAAAACAAACTCATTTGACCTCACCCAATACAAACAACTGCGAAACCAGGTTATAGGTGCCTAGTACTACAAAACAAAAAAGAACACTACCTTACATTACAAAATAAACACAAGCAAAACCCAAACTAATCCTGGAGCTCTCCCAAGTCTTTATTAAACCCAGGATCTAGTAATAATCCTTGCCCAGACCCAAATAAAATGCCCAATTAAATTGCTGCAACCTCAACTAGGCTACAACTGTAGCCTATCAACCACAAGAGGAGTGGTGTCTGGGCTTGAAATTGTAGTTTATTGGCTGTTTGGGCAGTTTTTCCATCTCTTTAAACCTTTAGGTTTAAAAGCCCACATTTGCACTTGTTCCCCACCTTCCCTGTAACTAGTCCAGATACATATTTGCTGTATCCAGGACTGTAAGCTTCTGAGCAGTGCCAAAAAGTCTGCTCTTTGATTTTTCCCTTAGATCTGCTAGTTCTCTCCTGCACTTCATTAGCTTATTAGTCTAGCACTTTACCAGACTTCGTATAGCAATTATTGTATCACACAAAAGTGCTTCCAGCACTAAACATTCTACAAGGAAACGGCTCCAGTACTTATTATTAATGCCCACCCCTCCAGGCATGTCTAAAGGTCAGTTCCCTGTGCTTTCTCCTATTAATCTGGGTATACTGAGGCAATGTGGCAACTGCCGCATGTACACTGACAACCCCTCTCCTCTTACCTCCCAACACTCAAACTTGCAAGAGATGGACTTGTATATCCAAATTGGAAGCCACGCACTCTCCAGCCAAGACTGGAATAGCTGGCCAAGAGGAAAAGGGCAACACCGGCCCCACACCACATGGAACACACAGCCCTCCAGAACACACACCAGCGCTGCCTTCACATAAAAACACAAACCACACACCCACCTTCGTGGAGGCTCTCAATAAATTCTACCCAAACAGCACAGACCTCCAAGGCAGAAATGCCCTTCACCACCACAACACAACACTAATCATGAGACACACAACTCTGGTAAACAGTGTGCCACTCAAAGCCCAACACACTAGTCGTAGGTGACTCGATAGTAAGGCACACTGCTGTCCCACTCACTAGGTTGAATAAGGAGAAAGTAACAGCTGCCTGTCAGGTGCCAGGATCCACTGCATAGTGCACACACTCAGGTCCCTCCACAGCAGGTACAGATTTGACTCTGTTATTGTACATGTTGGTGTGAATGACCTGAGATGTACCTCCCTGGACTACAAGAAAAGAGACATGGAGGAGCTCTTGGATTATGTAGCCCAGGCGGGTATGACCCCAGCCCTGAGCAGCCTCCTACCATCATCCAGAATGATACCACAGTACAAGCAAAAACTGATGGACTTCAACAATTGGATAAGTTTCTGGTGTCATTCTAAGGGGATCTAGTATCTGTCTACCTGGGATGACATGATTGACAGACCTTGATGCTTTGCCAGAGATGGTCTGCATCTGTCACCCCTGGGCTTCTGCATACTGGCCAAGGCTCTTTCCCACCCCTGTAGTGCCTTTTTTTAGGTGGTGTTTCAAAGACCAAATTACCACCGTAACAGATACATATGCAATCTGAGGGTCATGCTGCTCAATTCTAGAAGTCTAAATCTCATAATGCACTTGCTCAAAGCACTCCTTAAAATGGAGAACATCGACATTTGTGCTGTAACAGAGACCTGGTTCAAGGCAGCACAAAGCACTCGTGCACTACCAGGCTATAACTCATTCCATACCTTTCGGCCCCAGAACTTGGACCGAAGCTCCAAAGGCAGTGGTGTTTCCATATTCATAAATGATGCAAACACCTCCAGACTGGTTGCCCAACATATAACACATCAGAGATACTTCAGGTACAGCTAACATTGGGTAAGACCGCGATTCAGGTTGTCACCTGCTACAGGTCCGCAACCATGTCCCAAGACTCTCACTCCACGTTCCTAAGCACCCTGTGGAATGTTAGGGTCACACTCATACTAGGTGACTTCAACTACCCCTCCATTAACTGGAAAAACTACTAATGTACCAATACAATTGCCCAACGTTTCCTGGAATTCATTAATTCCAGTGCCCTGGACAAGCTCTTTCTTACCCCCACTAGAGGTAGCAACTTCCTTGACCTGGTCATTACTAACATGGGCAATGGATACACTACACCAATAGTCAACTCCTTCCTGATTAGATCTGACCACAAACTAATCCCCTTGGAAATCCACCCCCCCCCCCAAAAGGTAACCACCATGAAAAACGTCTCCAAAGCTAACTTTGGGCTCCTAAAAACAGAGGTGGCTAACTTCACGGTACCCATGCAAATGGAGAATAGTTGAATGACCGCCAAAGCATACACCAATGCACTGTATGAACATGTACACAAATGCATGGATCTCACCATACCCAATAGAACCAAGACGCTCTTCTCCAAAAAAAGGAAGTCAGTCTGGTGGTCCCCTACCATAAACAAACTCTACAACAGAGGTAGGAAACTGATGCGGAAAAAGGTGAAGTCCCAAGACTGGGATGTTGTCTGGTCCCATGGATGCTGTGTTCTTGGCTTTGGAGAGTGTGGTGTTTACCTGTGCAGCCATGATTACAGGAACATTGCACTCTTCCGGTATAGAGATGGGCTGTTTAGGAGGTGAGAGGGGGGTAAAGTTAGCACTGAACCTATCTGCCAGGATGTTTTCAATATCAGTTGGGTCTGTATATTTAGTGCCATTATGCTATAACTCAGAGCAGATCTGAGTGTTGCCATTGAGATTCTTGACATAGCTATAGAATGATTTGTGGTTGTCTTTAGAATCGGTGGCAATTTTGTTTTCGTAACTAGCTTTGGAGGATTTTATCAGAGATTGCAGCTTCTTACTAAGGCTGACCAGGGAGCTCCTCCACTCATGGGATTTTACTCTCTTTTGCAACAGTTTCTTCCTTCTGTTGTACAGTTTGTTTATGGCAGGGGACCACCAGATTGTCTTCCTTTTTTTGGAGGATAGAGTCTTGGTTATGTTTGGGATAGCACGATTCATGCACTCATGAAAGTGCTAATAAAGTGCAATTGTGTAGAATTCAGTAGTCATAACTGTATTGTCCATCTGCATGGGTGTCATGAAGTTCACCACTTCTGTCTTAAGAAGCATGAAGTTGACTTTGGAGAAATTTTTTACCATGGTTTCCTTAATGGGGGTGGGGGCAGTATGTGGATATCTAGGGTAATTAGCTTATGGTCTGATTGGACCAATGAGGCATTGGCTTCAGGTGTGGAACACCAGTCACTCATGTTGGTAATGACTAGATCTAGGATATTGTTGCCCCTGGTGGAGGTGTGGATAAGTTGATCCAGGGCATTGGAGTTTATGAATTCCAGAAAGAGTTGAGCGAAGGAGTTGGTACAGGAGTAGTTTTCCCAGTTAATGGTGGTGTAGTTGAAATCACCCATTATTAGGGTGTTTGGTTGAACCCTAATATTTTCTTGTACATCAAGAAGAGGAGTGGGAATCCTGGGGCATGGTGGGTGATCTGTAGCAAGCTACAATTTGGATTGCAGTTTTGCCCAGAGTTAGTTGCACTTGGATAACCTCGGCTGCATTATGCTGAACAACTAGCCTGGAGGTGTGGATATCCTTAATGAATATGGACACACCTCCGCCTTTGGTGTTCTGGTCCAGGTTACATGGCCAAAAAGTGTGGTACGAGTTATAGCCTGGTAGTGCAGGGGTGCTCTCTGGAGCCTTGAACCAGGTCTCAGTCACTGCACAGATGTCGATGTTCTCCATTTTAAGGAGTGCCTCGAGTGAGTGCATTTTGAGATTTAGACTTCTAGCATTGAGTAGCATCACCCTCCATTTTTGCTTGCCTGTTCTGGTATGGTGGTGAATTTGTCATTTGAACCTTGCCTAAAAAAGGCACTATAGGGGCGGCAAGAACCTTGGCCAGTATCCGGAATCCCAGGGGTGACAGGTGCAGGCCATCTCTGGCAAAGCATCGTGGTCTGTCGAACATGTCATCCCAGGCAGACAGATACTGGATGCCTTTAGAATGGCACCAGAAGCTTAGCCAATTGTTGAAATCAGTCATTTTGTCCTTGTACTGCGACGTCATTCTGGGTGATGGCAGAATGCTATTCAGGGCTAGGGTCATACCTGCCTGGGCTACAAGATCGGAGAGCTCTTCCATGTCTCTTTTCATGTAGTCCAGGGAGGTATGTCTCAGGTCGTTCACACCAACATGGACAATGACAGCGTCATATTTGTACTTGTTGTGGATTGACCTGAGTCAATCGCTAAGTGACCTTAGCAATTATAAAAAGAAGTATTTGTAAAGAAATGCTATAGTAATGAGATGAAATGGGGTATATTAATTACATTGAGACTGAGGTTATAACAGGGAGAGAGGGCAAGCAGAGTATAATCTGCAAAAAACTAAGTACAGAGAAGTGAGGAGGAGAGAGTAGATAATGGTGTGTGGTAAGCTTAACTGTAGGAATTATAACAAAAGTGAGGGGCATGGTGTCAGGATGTACAGGACAAAGGAATAGGGGGATAAGCATGTACTGTGTGTAAATGCAGAGTTGTGGATGTTGAAGAGCAACTGTACCTTTGCAGTAGTATGCTTTGTTGTGTGATGGATGATCCATAGCTGTGTGTACGGGACTTACATAAGGTATATGCCATATGTTCCGAGATCACCACGGTTATCTTTATATGGGCCATGTAGAAGACTTTCCTAACTACTGCTGAGGCTTGACAGCCAAATAATAATAAAAAATAATGAGCACCTAAGTCCCTTCCAGCTGTGTGTGTTTTTGGTAGCTGTGTCAAAATGCTTTGTTTAGTAAATTTGTCTGCTACATTTATTCACATTTAATTTGAAACCATTGTCTTTGCATCAGCTGCTGATATGGTCTAACCCATGCTGAATCATTTATAAGTCAATGGAAAATAACATTGTCTTTTAACAGCAAGAGGATCCCTGGTTCAATTTTTGGCTGGGGTGCCTTCTGTGCGGAGTCTACATGTCCTCCCTTTGTTTGCATGGGATTCCTCCTGGTGATCTGGTTTCCTCCCACATTTTAAAGAAAATGCAGCAGGTAGATTGAATACTCTAAATTGCCCATGAGTGTGAGTGTACATGCAAGTGTGTGGTGTAGAAGTGCAACTGTGACAGGGTAATCACCTGGTAGTTGTTGAAGTAACACCCCAACCTCATGTGCAGAAATGGGGAAATATGTTGTGGATAGATTGGAGATTAAGATACTAGCAATTTACATACGTCTGCAAAATTACTACAGGCTAGAAGTGTTTGTTTGAAGATCTCAAAAATGGATGGCAAATTCCTGCAACCTGTAGCTTTTTCTTTCAAAAGTGGCACCTGAAAGTCTGGCAACAGGGTTTCTGGCAGCCAGCCAGTTAGCTATCCACTGCACAACATAATGATTTATATTCAGATTTTTAAGTAATTTACAATGTCTGCATTGGCTATAGTGTTGATGGACTTCACCAGTTCAGATGTGCTGCTTGTATTGATTACCCACAACTTGCCGCTTCAGTGCCTTTTTCAAAGAAATGATTGACATTTGAGAGAGAGGCTCTACCTTTGACAAAGCCAAATTGATGAAGATCCTGGATTAGTGAGGTTAAAGAGGTGGGAAGCTCCTTTGCCAATAGTAAATTGAGAGACTAGGGTTAAGAGCATTTCACTGACCAGAGTAATGCGTTCAGTGAAACATGTTCTGTAACTTTACATGTGAGGCTACTGAGAATAAAGGGTTTATAGTTACCAGAATCTGTTGCTGGAGCAGGAGTTTTGATATGTCACATTTAGTGCTGATAATCAGGCAAACTGGTATGTTAACTTTGTGTATGTATGAGGTATTCGTAGCTTTTGAGAGTGCTGACAAGACTTAATGCATAGTATCTAAAGAGCATTACTGTGACTGTGGAATGTATGGAACAATGATAACTGAGTCGACTAAAATTTGTACGAAATTTGTCAGAAAAGATATTGGCTATTTCCTTGTCGGAGTAAGGCTGGTAGTATTGTGCACTGGCTCTTAACATTGTCTGGTGGTAGTTCTTAATTTCCTGACATATTGAAGAAAGATTTGTAATTGGTTTTAGTAGCTATTTTGAGTTCATAGTTAGCTTTGAGATTCCTAAGGGTTCCCTTAAGCTACTGTTTTGCCTAAGTGTGCTCTTCATGTAAGTAAGATGAAACATCTTATAAACATACTTTCTTTATCTTGTTATACAACTTACTTATAGGTTCATAGGTTCATACTAGGCTATCTGCCCTAGGGCATTTATAAGCCTAGCCAGTGTGTGTTTGGCTTTCGCCACCCATTTTAAATTAATTTTGCTATGCCCTTTTTCGAGGTTAGTATACTGTGCCTTTGTCTAACAGTGACACAGAAGTGATACCCGGGGTAAACCTATGATCTCCCATCCACTCATCAAGATTCCTCTTGAAGCGAGTCAATGAGAGACTCTGCCTAACCTCGACTGGGATTTTATTCCAGAGTGAAGGGAGCCTCTGGGTTATGAATCTGTCCCTCCAGCATGTCCTATTTATTTCAGTGCTGAGGTTCAAGTCTCTCGAGCGCGTAGCTCGATGGGATTTGGATTTTCTGAGGTGCAGCATGTCCATTAATTCCAGGTTGGACATGGCTTTATATGTCAGGCACAGATCGCCTCTGAGCAGGCGGTATGTCACTGAGTAGAGCTGGAGTTTCTTTAACCGGGCAGCATATGGCATCTGTTTGAGTCCTTTGATCCTCTTGGTGAGGTACTTTTGGGGTCTTTCCAGTTGCTGCAGGTGTCTGGTAAGGTACATCCCAAAAGGGGCATTGTACTCAATTATGGGCCTGATGAGGGATGAGTAAATAGGCACGATGACCTCCCCTGATCTAGATGTGAATCCCTTCATGATTAGGTGGGCTATATAAAATGTTTTTCTAACCACTTTGGCCACGTGGCTGTCAAATGAGAGATTGCTATCAACTTGGGTCCCCAGGTCCCCAATTACTACTTCTGTACTTAATGGATTACCACCTATGTGGTAATTTGTGGGCACTTTGTTTTTGCCAAAGGGGATGACTGTACACTTTTTGGCATTTAGCTTGAGGCCATGGCTCTGGCACCAGTTGTCTGTTTCTATGAGGCCCTTTTGGAGGATGCTTGTGTTGGCTGGAGAGTCGATTATGGCGCCCAGTTTGCAGTCATCTGCAAACTTGGTCAGCCACAGTCCTTCCGTGTTGGCCTGTACCTCCGAGAAATATATACCGAGCAAGAGAGGTCCCGGGACTGAGCCTTGTGGGACGCCACTTGTAACTGGTTTGGAGTCTGACATGGCTCCAGCAATTCTAACCATGTGGGTTCTGTCCTTGTGCCAGTTTGCAAACCATCTAGTGACATAGGGGTTTATATTTAAGCTGGTGAGCTTATCTATAATGCCCGAGTGGGGTATTGTATCAAAGGCTTTTGCGAGGTCCAGCTAGGCTGTGTGGACCACCTTCCCCTCGTCAATGGCCTTGGTGACTGTTTCAAAGAAATCAACCAGGTTGAAGAGGCAGGATCTGCCCTTAAAGCCAACCTGGGTAGGATCCAGTGTCTGTAGGTCCCCAATATCTTTATTTATGAGGTCCATGATGATCCTTTCCATAGCTTTGCAGACCAAGCTAGTCAGGCTTATGGGGCGATAGTTTCCAGGATCCATTGAGGCACCACCTTTGTGGAGAGGGACCACTGTTGCTGTACGCCACTCTTTGGGTACATATCCTGTAGTAAGGCTGAGATTGAACATTAGTTTTAGGTTTGGGTTTAGCTCTTCTTGGAGTTCATGTAGGACGCAGCCCGGGACACTTCTTGTCCCATTGATGCTGTGTTTTTTGCTTTGGAGAGGGCAGCTCTTACCTGAGCATCTGAGATGTTAGGGGGGCAGCACTCTGCTGGATAGATATTTGCCCTTTTGGTGGGGGGGAGGGGAGTTTGCACTGAACCTGTCAGCTAGGATGTTGGCAATGTCTGCGGGTTTGGTGTATTTTTTGTCATTTTGGACTAATTCTGAGCATATCTGGGAATTCCCACCCAGGTTCCTAACATAACTAAAGAAAGCCTTGTGATTATCCTTAGTGTCCTGTGCAATTTTTCTCTCGAAGCTGGCGTTAGACGATTTTATGAGTGCCTGTAGTATTTTGCTAATACTAATCAGAGATGCCTTCCCTTTTTGGGATTTTGCTCTATCATGTAGTAGCTTCCTCCTCCTATTGTATAGTTTGTTTATGGCTGGGGTCCACCAGACAGGACGTCTGCCTTTGGAGGATTGGGTCTCTGTTTCATTTGGGATTGCATGATCCATGCATTCCTGAAGGTGTTCATAGAATGCGTTTATAAAGGATTCTGCGGTCTGGGCTGTATTTTCCACAGGCCCGGGGGCTTTGAAGGATTCCACCTCTGTTTTGAGGAGTGTGAAATTTGCTTTAGAGAAGTTTTTCATTGTGGTTTTCAGGGCAGGGGGTGGAGTCGGGATGTGAATATCCAGTGAGATTAGTTTATGGTCTGATCTTACCAGTGAGGGATACACTTCTGATCTGAAGCAGAGAGTCCCCAATGTTGGTGATGATCAGGTCCAGTATGTTTTCCCCTCTTGTGGGAGTGGTAACAAGTTGTTCCATAGCATTTGAGTTTATAAATTCTAGGCACCTTTGGGCTAGGGTGTTGGAGCTAGAGTAATGCTCCCAGTCCATATTTGGGTAGTTGAAGTCGCCCAATATAATGGTGTTTGGAGAGACCTTCATATTTTCCAGTGTTCTCAAGAAGGCCGAGTGGGGGTCCTGGGTTTGGGAGGGTGGTCTGTAGCAGGCTATAAACTGGAAGACAGTTTTTCCCACTGTTAGTTGCACATGGATAGTCTCTGATACTTCGTACTGTGCCACCAACCTGGAGGTGTGGGTATCTTTGACGAATATTGATACTCCCCCTCCTTTTGTGGTTCAGTCCAAGTTTTGGCGCCGAAAAGCATGGTATGAGGTATAACCTGGTAGTGCTGGGGTGCTCTCTGGAGCCTTGAACCAAGTTTCTGTTACTGCACAGATATCGATGTTCTCCATGCTAAGGAGAGTTTTGAGTGCATGCATCTTGAGGTTTAGACTTCTGGCGTGAGTAGCATTACTCTTAGATTCTTATCCCTTGTGATACCTATGGAGGTGGGTTTGTCTTTTGAGCCTTGCCTAAAAAAGGCACTATGGGGGGTAGCAAGAGCCTTTGCCAATATCCGAAAGCCCAGGGGTGGCAGGTGCAAGCCATCCCTAGCGAAGCATCGTGGATGCCGAGCATGTCATCCCAGGCTGACAGGCATTGGATCCCCTTTGAATGACACCAATACTTGAGCCAATTGTTGAAATTGATCATCTTGTCTTCATATTGTGGCATCATTCTTGGTGAGGGTAAGATGCTACTCAAGGTCAGGGTTATACCGGCCTGGGCTACATGCTCAGAGAGCTCCTCTGTCTCTTTTCATGTAGTCCAGGGAGGTACGTCTCAGGTCATTTACACCAGCATGGACAATGACTGAGTCATATTTGTACTTGCCTTGGAGTGACCTGAGTGCTCGTGTTATGTGGCGGATCCTAGTGCCTGACAGGCAGCTCACCGTGACCTTCTTGTTCAGCCTGGTGAGCGGGACGTCAGTGTGCCTGATGATAGTCACCTATTACAAGTGTATCAGGTGTGTTGTTTAGCCTTAAGGGCTGTGACTGTTCGGCACACTGGCTTTGTGAGCTATGTGTTGCACGTGTTTTGTTTTGGGGTAGTGGTTGTTTGGGTGTCTGCTTTGGAGGTCTCTGCTGCTTAGGCAGATTTTTATTTAGAGCCTCCGAGTATGTTTTTATGTGTTTGGTTTGCTGTCGTGGTAGGTTTATGTGAGACTGGAATTGTAGTGAGTGTGGTTTCCTTCTCCTCCTGACTGGTTTTGCCAGTACTGAGTTGAGAGAGCTTTGCCTCCAGTATGGCTATATGGTTGCACCTCTCACATGTGTTGGAATTTGTTGGGAGGAGGAGAGGGTTGTCTGTGTACATGAGGCAGTTGTATCATTGCCTCAAGATTCCCAGATTCACCAGCTGGATCGGAGAGGAGATTGACAACTGACCTTTGGACATGCTAGAATAGTATTGGGAATTCCTTTATAATTGAAAAAAGGGCCAATGGGGGAACAAGGTACTCAAGGGGAGTTTGTGAGGATGTAGTGCTTTTAATTTTTTAGTGCTGACTTGTATAATTGCTTTAGTGAGCAAGTGCCAGGTATCTTAAATGCAATGTGTTAAATGCAAAAACGACAAACAGTAACTTTCTTTCAAGTGAAACAAGGAAATAAGTACAGTAAGCAATGCAGATATCACTAGGGAACCACAGAAGCGCTGAAAAGCCGCGTTTTAAGTGGAATTACCATTTCAGGGAAATAACAAGCAAACAAACAACAAGCATACAAACAAAGCTAGATTCAGCAGGCCTGCATCTAGTCTATGCTACAGCAAACAAGGTGTACCAATTTCATTAAGAAACAGTTCAAATATGCAGGCACTATAAGTCTTTAACCAGAAATTCCCAGCTCAGAAGGGCAGAGTCCAGCCTCTCCTCTCACAAGAGTGCAGACCACGAACCTTCTTAATGTAAAATAACTGGCCTGAAGCCCAAGTGCTTAAACCAGAACTAATACACTTTTAGAATAACATACACTGAGCCCTCAATCAGCAGTTCCCAACTTAGAAGGATGTAAGCTACCTGTCCTGCCACCACAGTGCAGGCAACAAACCTTCATAATGTAAAACAACTGGTCTGAAGCCCAAGTGCTTAATCCAAAAGACTTAGAATGATAGCTACACTTTAATCAAGTTACTACCAAGCAGTAATAAATACAAATGAATACTTTAAAGAATGCCTGGATTAGTGCTCAAGTTATACAAACAAAGCTAGATTCAGCAGGCCAGGATCTAGTCTGTGCTACATCAAACAAGGTGTACCAATTTCAGTAAGAAGCAGTTCAAATATGCAGGCACTATAAGCCTTTAACCAGAAATTCCAAGCTTAGAAGGGCAGAGTCCAGCCTCTCCTCCCACAAGAGTGCAGACCACGAACCCTTTTAATGTAAAATAACTGGCCTAAAGCCCAAGTGCTTAAACCAGAATTAATACACTTTTAGATTAACAGACACTGAGCCCTCAATCAGCAGTTCCCAACTTAGAAGGATGTAAGCTACCTGTTCTGCCACTATAGTGCCGACCACAAAACTTCTTAATGTAAAACAACTGGTCTGAAGCCCAAGTGCTTAAACTAAAAGGCTTAGAATGAGTTACACCAAGCAGTAATAAATACAATTGAGTACTTTTAAGATGATGCAAAAGCAAAATAAAGTAGGAAGAAACACAAATACAGTAAAAGCAGATAATTTTTTTTTTTTTTTTTTTTGAGTGAGCAAATGAGATGGGCCCAGGAGTTACAGGACAGAAACAAGTGCAAATGCAGGCCTTCAAATCAGAAAGTTGAGAGAGATGGAAGACCACCCAAACGGCCAATAACTACAAATTCTGGGCCAGAACCACTCCTTATGTGGTAGACAGGTTACCTAGTGCTTACCACTCCCACTGATAAGCTAGAAGGCTTCCCACCAACACAGAAAGGCTTGGGGGCTCAGAAGCTTACAAATAGTCCTGGATAAAGCAAATCTGTATCTGGAACACTCTAATTACTGGAAAGGTAGGAAACAGGCTTACAATTTTTTTTCAGAAAAGTAGCAAAAACAGTAGTAAAAACAATTCACATGCAGTGCAAGCTGGCACACTTGAGTATGTGGCAGTATTAGTCCACACACGGTTTGAAAAAATGTAATTAAATTAAAAAGGACTAAAAGCAAGTGCAGGAAGGGTTTATTAGGTAGAATGCGGTAAAAAGATGGGACTGGGGGAGTGTCCTAGATCAAATCTACAGTGGGGCGGGCACTGCAAAAGCCACCAAATTTAAACTGCAACCAAGAACAGGGAGGGGGGATGGGGAAAACAGAGATGTGAGGAATCAGAGTGCAAATTATAAAACCAAAAAAATATATACTGATCTCTGTATATTTGCAGAACAGTAAGACAACATATATCTAAACAACAATTTAGCTCTATAATACAGAATAACACAGAAAAATATACTCAGCTCTATATATTTGCAGATAGTCTTGTAAGGCTGTCTCTCAACACACAGGTTCCACTTTAAATCTTAAATTTATATCTGCATTCCACCGTAGGGATTAGTTTTTAAATTTCTCAGTAACTATTTAAGTGGCAGTAGAAGACAAAGGCATATGTGGCATCTTTGTCAATGAGATCTGCCAGAGGAGGAGGATTGCATTGAAATGTATTTCTTTCATTAAGTAACTGAAGAATGTTTGATTTTTGAGGTTTCCCTAAACATGGAGGTATTTATAGGGGAAGTATCACAAGTTTTAATGGAAAATGTCACAGCTTTATAGTCCTATTAAACAAGGGAAGATCAAACAACTGACCAGGAAGCCAAAGACCACAGCAAATTAATCCAATAATAGTAGAAACCACTCCAATTTGCAGGTGTTGTAGAAAGAAACAATCCTTTATTTGTAAATCCACTGCAATTCAAGGTTAAGCGCTTTTGTGCAAACATGGACTTCTTCAGAACCATGAAAACTCCTCTAAACACTGAATTTAAGAGCGGAGAGAAGTAAAATCACACCCCCAAGAACTGACTATCAACAGACAGGCCAAATAAAACCTGAGAGAATTCTTAAAGGTGTACACACACCAAAAAACACTTTCACATTAATCCAAGTTAAAATGGCTAAAACAAATTTAGAATGTCATACTACTACAGAAAGCCATTAAAGCTGTAAAATTTTGCTCAAACTATGCTGGCTTTTCAAGTTCACTAGCAATGGAAACTGTCATTCAATCCAGATGGATTTGCTGCCTCTAAAGCCAGCTGCCAGTCATCTCGCAATGCTTAAGTCTGGTCTCCAACAAAGGCACCTGCTTCCACCTGATCAACCCCAAAAAGTTAGCTGCTTGAAATTGGAGCATGTACAAGCATGCCTTGACAGAGCACTCTTCATTTCCCTTTTGGATATACTATAATAGTGTTGGTATATCCTTTTAAGTGCATTTTAGTCTTACCAGTATAGAAGGCAGGGCGTGATACACCTTGCCAAGTAGATTACTTTTTTTGATCGGCAATTGAACTTACCACAGATGTTCATTTCCCCCCTATTTTTTTCCAATACGTCACCTTCATAGTAGAGCTTTTTTTTTTTTTTTTTAATTTCTCCAAGTCTTTTGGGTTTCTAATACCATGACGGGAATGGATCCCGTTCCTAAGTCAAAGGACGATAAAAGTTCATGAAATTAGTATTGTTCCAATCTTTGATGTCAGACAGTAGTGCTCTTTGCAGCACCTGCAATGTGCCCAGTAATGACGACTCCTGCAATTCGTATGGGGTTACATGGCTTTGTAACATGTCCAAATACGATTGTAAATTCTTTTTTATAAGACCCATTGCTCCTACTATTGGAACTGTGTAGTTATCTTTCTCCCACATGGCTCTCGTTTCTGCCTGCAGATCCTAGTATTTTATGACTTTGTGTCTCTCTGTACGCAAGACACTGTAGTCACTGGGTGTGGTGATTTCAATGATCAATGCTACTTTTGTCTTCTTTTCTTGGACCACTATTTCTGGTTTTCTAGCATCTATCTTTTGAACTCTTGGTAAAGGGTGATCCCATGTGATATAAACTTCATTTTCTATGATGCTGTGTGGCTCATGTTTCCAGTGTTTTTCAGCCATTCCAATACCATGACGTTTTCACAATCCCCAGTGCAGCAGTCTCTCCACATTATTATTCCTTTCAGTATACGGTCCTTCTGCCATTAGTGTGTTGCAACAAGATGTGTGACTGTTTCCAATTCGGTTTACAAAACCTACATTTGTCTGTTTCTTGCACATGTTCAATGGACTTTGTAAACCGGCATGTACGTAGCCCACTATCTTGGGCTGCCAATATTAACCTTTCATTTCTTGGTTAGAATTTGCCTCTCCTTAATCATTCCTGCGTTCGTTCTTGATCAACAAGAGGCTCTTCAGAAGTTTTCTATACTTGCAACTATATTTGTTTTTTTCCATATTTCTTGCCTTCTCATCTGATCCTTCACCTTGTATTCTTGCGTTTTTTTGCGCATTCAGTTGCTGCCTGTTTTTTTAATCACTTCTGGTTTGATTTCCATTCCTGCTCGACATCGATATGCTTCTGCTAGATTAAGCAGAGACTTCACCTTAGATTTATTTTCCTCATGTTTCAAAACTTTCACTACCTTTGGATCTTGTGAGGTCAGTAGATGAGTGGAGTCCCACGATTGCAGATCTGTACATGTAATCAATTTCATGGAGGCCCATCCATCATTCGGAACAGGGAATATATAATCTTGGTATACACTGATTTTTATAAATCATTTGATGAGCATGAAGCATCCTTGTTTTAATATCCAATCTAGCCAACACTTTTTGGGGCCATTCAATCACTCCAAAACTGTAAGTTAGGACAGGAAGAGCAAATCGATTTATAGCTTAGATCTTGTTCCTAAATGTCAATGGTGTTCTTGGGATTAATTTAAGTCTACTAAAGTATTCCTTACTGTGTATTATTCACATTTGTTTGTGTTTTATTGATGATCCTTTATCAATTCCCAAGTATTTATACACTCCCTCTTGTTCAAGTTCTTTTTTATCACATTCTTGTCCTAAACTGATGTTTTCCTGGTGCTGCAGTTTTTCTTTTATAAAGGTTGCTTTAGCATATTTATCAAGACCAAATGGCATTTCAACATCATTTGAAAAAGTTTTGATAACCTGCAGCTGTGCTTTTCGATTCCATGCCTGATGAGCAATGCAGTTGTAAATCATCGACAAAGAGAAGATAAGTCATTAGACTTTGTTGTTTTCTAGGAGCTAAATTGTAGCCATGGCCTAAGCTGTTAAGTAAACAGCTTAATGGATTAATGGCAAGGCAGAATAGCAACAGTGGCGGTCACCGAGGAATATCCCCCTTTGAAATGTTATCCCTGGGATGATGATCTGTGCTGTATCATGGCTTAATTGCAAAGTAGTCTGCCATTGTTTCATGGTTACTGTAGTCAATCAGTGTAGGGTGTATCTTGTACATTTTTAAGCACTCTTTTATTCATGAATGTGGGATACTATCAAATGCTTTTTTGTAGTCAATCCATGCCATACTTGGATTCTTCCCCTTTTTACAGTTCTTAACTATAACTTTAACAGCAAATGATCCTTTGTTCCATATGGCTTTCTTTTATTGTCCTTTTGTTCTACTGCCGTAATTGAGTTTTCTTCTAAATGACTAAAACGCTGTCGACTTCAATTCCCATGTATAGTTTAAACGTCGTCGGAAGACAAGTTATTGGCCCATAATTTTTAGGGTAGCTTGGAGGTTCACTCTTAAGTAAGCACATTGTTTTTCCTGTTAATCAGTGCTGTGTCTGTTCGGGGTGTGCATATAAATAGTTCTTACTCCTGGCTAAATCCTTGTGCAAAGATGTTAATACTTTCGGCCAAAAGTTAGGTACTGCATCTGGGCCTGGGGTTTTACAATTAGATGCTTTTCTTAACTTTGTTTCGATCTCTCTGGATGTTCCTTCATCCCAATACATAGCCTGTACCTTTAACCTTCTTATTGTTTCTTTTACTTCTATCCATTTAGCACCTTTATGTTAATCTTCATAGATACTTCTCCAAAATGTATCTATTTCTTTTTTGGCGGTCTTTCAATTCCTTTTACCTTATTTTCCAATTCTCTATAAAATGTTTTCGGATCATCAATAAATTGCTTATTTTGTACTTTTCCTTTATATGTATCTTTGTATCTTCCAAGTCTTTCTGCCTGTACTGACATTTGCGATGGTACATAATAAATCCTGGTCTGTTCTAATACTGCGCATTGCTTTTATCACATCTATCTCTTAGTATTTTGGTTGATCTGTTCCCTCTTCTATAATCTTCTAACAATGACACTGCTTATCTTAATTGCTTTATTATTTTCTCTGTTCGATATTTCTATGATGGTATTTGATTTCTCCCCTTCCTTTCCCTCACTACCCTGTGATCTTGTGGTAGAACTTTATCAGTTATTAATTTAGCAGCAGAGTAATATATTCTGTTTACTTCTGTTATATCACATGGATCTCTATGGACAGTCCTAATTACTGTGTCTTTGTTTTATCAAACTTCTGACTTTTGGGGGTTTATTAACCTTCTGCAGTCTATTTCTTTCATTGATCTTGATATATCTATGTCTATTAAATCAAGCAACTCTTTTAACTCATTTTCTTTCAAACTGAGGGTACATCCCTTATTTTCTGTTTCCTGCGGGTATTCTATAGAAGATCCTATAGCATCTTCTTGTGGCACATTCTCTTCAGTTTCATCCTGTGCCATCCGTTGCTCTGTCACATGGGAGCTCACTGGCCTATCACTCCTCAACATTAACTGCATCAGAGTTTCCAGTTCCTTTCCTTGCTGTCTAGCTTCAAGTTAATGTTTATACTGGTTTCCTTTGGAAGGCTCCAAAATATCTTGATACGGCACCTGATCAATTGCTTCCTGTTGCACTGGTTTCCCAAAATTTGGATATCCATTGTTCTATCCTGATGTGGTGCTCTCTGAATTAGATTTTCTACACTGAATCCTTCTCTTTGCAGCTGCTACATAACCTCAGTTTCTATTTCTTTGACTTCTCCATTACTAATCTCTTTTTCTACTTCTCCTCTTATTCTTATTTTTTGTATTGTAAAGTTTTCCATATCCAGATTCCTTTGCCTGTATTTATCTTCAAATATCTTTGGTGCTGCTCTTTTTGTATTGGTTAGTTTTGCTTTCTCCTTTGCATAAATATTACACCATATTAAATCTATTTGCCTTTCCCATGTCCATATTTCCACTTCAGATGTCTCCTGGTTTTCTTGCTTTTCCTTATACTGGGGACTCGCTCCTTCATGCTGTGATGTAATTGGTGTTAGACCTTCTACATTAGATCTTTCACTTTGCAGGCACTTCATAACTTCAACTTCTTTAACTTCTGCTTTACTAATCTTCTTTTCCACATTACATCTTTGTAATATTATTTTTTTATTGTGAAATTTTCCATATCTGGATGCTTATGCCTGTATTTCTCTTTGAATATCTTTGAAGACTTGGCTTTATCCTTTGCATAAATATTGCACCATATCAAATCTCTTTCTTTCCCATGTCCATATTTCTTTTTTATATTTTTAAAATATCGCTAGGTTTTGTTTATTTTTGCACTTCCTCAAATGCTTCTTTTTCCAAACAGATCAAAGTTTCTTGCTCTATATACTGTTTTTCAAAAATCTGTTGTATTAATGAATGCAAATTTTTATTTGAAGCTTCTGACAGTTTTCTTGCGGAAGTATTTTTCTTTCCTCTAATGTCTCTCTCAATCATTTTGTATATCTTGTCTGGAAATGGGCTTTTTACATAATAGTAACTACATAATTTCTTTCTTATCCTCAATAGTCCACTCTATCATCTTTATGGCTTTTCTTTGGCCAATCAATTTTTGTGATTTTTGTGGACTGCTACATCTACAACAGGGTGGCCATCTTCCCCCTGTACCTGGTTCTGGCCCCATTGTAGGAATGTTTCCTTATTTTAAGGATTCTACACTGTCATTTTTTCCAGTTCTGGCACCAGTATGCCTACCAAGATTGGACACTTTATCCTGGGTCTTGTACACCCAGCTATTTCTTTTGTTTTCAACTTACTTCTGTACATGATGTATGCTATATAAATACAGTCTATATATCCGTGTCACCTTGTTGAGATTTTGTGAAAAACAGGGTCCACCTCGTGAAGGTACTCAACAAGACTTGAGGATGAATTCAATTTCAGTGCTACTGCTCTCCTTCGCTTGCTGACTTTTTATCTCTCCATTAGGACCCTTGGTTTCAGTATAAATGCACTCATGGCAACATCCACATATTGTCATAGTCCATGTGTGTCACTTTGCCTGGAAACAATCTGTTTCTCCAATAACCATTTTACGTTAGGCTTGCTCTTAAAGGTGAATGAAGGAAAATCAGGAATATTTCGTTTAAGTCCTTCATCACAATGTAAGATGGCCCAATTCCTTTGCACCAATTTTTGGGTGTCTTTAGAGTCCAGTGAGTAATGTTAAAACCATACTGGTATGGCCAAAAGTATTCTTACTTTTGTTTGTCTTGTCTTTTGACTTAATATTATCAAGGCTGTACTTAATAGGTGCATACCTATTGTCTCTGTCTGCCCACACATCCTTCTGAAGATTAGCAAGAAGAGGTTTCAGGATACCCTCCTTCCAAAAACATAGATGTGAGGGTGTCTGTGTTAAACAGTTATCGTCAGATGTCAGGCGAGAAATCCTGATAAAGCTGGCTTTTCACAATCCCTTTTTTGATGGAAATAGTGACAGATGGTGTATGACAAAAAAGAATTACAGAAGGTGGGATTCCTATAAATCTGTGTCCATACCACCATACTGGTCTTTCCTGATTTTGATGTCCAAGTTGTGGATCTTTGCTGGGTCAACATGGTGCGTAAATCTTAGAAAAGTGGTACTAGACTGCAATTCATCCAGAAAAGTATCCAATTGTTTCTCTACCTGATGAAAGGATCAGTAAGTCATCCAAATATTAGAACTACCCCACATTTTTTGAATAAAGGGAGATTGAACAGAGCCATAAATTCTCATCTCGGCAAGATATTTGCAAAGGTAGGGGAGCATGCAGCCCCCATACCTATGTCTTTCAGCTGTTTGTAATATTCCCCATCAGAGGTCAAAAAGATGTTTAATACAACCTCCATGAAGTCAGAAATCAGTACTGGCTGTAGATGTGCAAGGATGAAGGTAGGTACTTTGCTTTTTGAGCTAATGGCTGAGTGTTTCATTGTTCTTAGCCTGGGAGGCTTGGTCACTTTTCTCTTAACCTCAGAATAACATTAATTTAATGAAGCTGCCTTGTGCTGTGATGTGTGTGTGCACGGGGGTGTAAAAAAATGTTTTGGCCAGATATGTGGGCCATGTTAGACATGGTGGTGATTCTGGGTACAGCACTGCAACTACTACAATTTCCAGGAAGCTAGTGCTGTTGCCTAGATCTAAAGCCTTTTGATTGGTTGATTTTTATTGAGCATAGCTGCACTTCATTATTGTCCTTATTCTAAAACTGCAAGAAGCTACTGCCCTGTGTACACATTACAAATAAATAGAATTGCTGTTTTGACTTCATTTTTTACATCACAAAATCGGGACAGTGCACTTATATGACTGCACTTACAACTGGCTTACTGTTTCATTGTTTAAAACTAAGTTTTGTCATTTTTGCTGCAGTTTCTTCTGTTTTGTTAGAACTAAAAGTTGCAGCTAACAGCTGCCAATATTGTTCCATTACCTTAATGTTTATTGTGTTATTGTTTGCTGAATTTTGCTGCTTTTTGTTTGTTTTCCACAAAGTTTTCAAAAATTACAGTAAATAGCTGTGGCCAGCTGTGTGGGCCATTTTGGAGCTACTAGCAGTTATTCTTGTGGCATAAGAGAAATTGCTTTAGTTTTTGGGAAGGTAATCCTTCTGGTTAGAGCTACATCTTTTGTGCCCAAATGTTTGAGACCTGAAAATATACCTGGTTGTATAATAAACAACATTAAACTTGTTGTGCCCACTCCTTATGCTATTTAACCTGAGCATAATGGTAGGAATTTTCCCAGAGTTGTACCCCTGAAATTATAGGCCCACCAGCCTTAAGTGTCATTTGCATGCTCATGGAATCTGTTATAAGTGACCTGATAAAATTTGAAATTAAAAATGCCTTCCGGCTACACCAAAAGCTGTTTGGCTTTGTAAAGGGTAGATCTTGAATCTGATGAGCTTCTTTGAAAGGGTAACATAGGCCATTGACTGTGGTCATACTGTCCACGCAGTGCACCTTAATCTAGCCAAGGGAATTGATACCACCCCCTTGCTGGCCTACTTAGTAGGTTTAATGTATCACAAGTAGACCCATAATGTGGTAAGTTGGACAGGCGATTGATTAAAAGATGGAACCCATAAGGTGCAGGTGTACCATCAGTGAGCATAAACATAACCAATGGTGTTCCAAAGGGCTCAGTGTTGGGAACCATTTCATTCAGCATTTACTTCAAAGAGCCAAGATCTGTAGGTAACAAAATTTGAAAATGACTAAACTGGGAGTCCTTATCAGTGGTGCCCAAGCATTTTCTCTCTATCACCTGCTTGATTTAAATATTTCATGTCCTGCTTCCAGTATGTCTGTATCTCTTCACAATTACTTGTATCACTTTACAGTCTACAAATTCTGTCGACCCCATTCTGTCCTACATTTCATTACCCCAAGTACAGTGTCTATGTACATGTATCTTTTTAAATGTATCTCTATTTACCTGCGCTCCCTCTATTTTGTGTGCTGCCACTGCCATTTGCAAATTTTTTTGGCTCACTGCCGATCAGCCAGCCATCAGTGTTACCTGATGAAAGAAAAGGGCAATTTTTTTGATGATCTGGCAGATTCAAAAATCGATCTCTTATCCAAGTGAACAGGCCAAAACTTCCAGCAGGTCAAAACCTCTACTCTTTTACCAGTCAGACTCTGGAACACTCTCCCACCTGACCTTCGGACCATCAATAGTACCTCCTCATTCAAAAAGTCTTTACAACATCTTTTTACTCAATGGCTCTGCTCATGTACCATATCCCAATCCTCTATCACCTGTTTAGACTGTGAAGACTACCAAAAGCAAATTCAACCTGATTCATCCCCTCCTGTCATAACAACAATTGTATAAATTGCATAAATGCATAATATGTATGCTGTGGCTTCTTAAAAAAAAAATTGTGTGTATATATATATATATATATATATATATATATATATATATATATATATATATATATAATTTGCTCAGCATCTACCCCTATAGATATCCTTTGTTTAACCCAGAAAACCTTTAATACAGTGGAAAACTGGATCTCTAATAAACAGCTGATATTAAACCCTAATAAAACTATTGCTCTTCTCCCCTACTCGTAAATCCTCTCAAACTTCATTTACTATAACATCTAACAATGGGAGCATAATCTCATCAGATATATATACCAAGCTCCTGGGTGTTATAATAGACAACAACCTCATCTACAGTATGCACGTAAACCAAACTACTAAAACCGTTAATAAAAAACGTGGCTCCCTATACAAAAACAAACCTTTTCTCACCCCTCTAGCTAGGACTGCCATTGCCTGTACTCATCTGCTTTCATCTCTACTCTGTGCCTCACCAATACTCACTAACTTGAACAAAACTGATCTCTGCAAACTCTCTAGCTGCTACAATCAAATTGCCAGGTTTCCCACAAGAACTCCCTACAGGACACACCGCTGTCAAAACGAAACCTCTTAGGATGGCTAGAACTCCCCAGGCTAATTCAATATAATCAGCTTACTGTAGCATTCATGATTATTAACCATCCAGAAAAAACACCCTCCCTTAAAAACATTATCCATCCCTTCAAAAATAGTAGGCCACTTTGTTCCACTACAAAACTTTTGGTTCAATCTGTTAAAGCTAACAACCTATTTGGAGATTCTTTGTTGACAAATTCAGTAGGCAAAACCTGGAATTCGCTCCCATCTGACCTTACTCTGAACCCCTCCCTTAATCAGTTCAAAAAAAAATCTAACCCAGTATTTTAAAACTAGCTGGATATGTCCTTGCTCTAAACTTGATTAAAGCTTAATCTATTTCCATATCCCTGCAATTTTTTTTCACAGCGACTTACCTCTTACACTAAAAGGTTTGAAAAGAGAAAACTGTAACATCTCTGCAGATAATCTGAATATAGCTGCACCTATAGGTTTGATAAGAGAAACTGTAACATATTTGTATATAGTTCTGAATATAAACTGTATTCTTCATAGCTTTGTAATGTGAGATTGTAACTTGTATGTTAATACAATATGTTTGTGCATATACTGTAACTTGCCTGTCTTTATCTGTTTGTAAGTTTGGAGCTTTTCTCCCCAGGCCTCCACTGAAAATGGACATGTATCCAGTCGGACTATCCCGGTCAACCATTGTAAAATAAATAAATACATGTTCCTATTAGATTGTAATGATTGCTTTATCATGATTCTAAAATTGTATAGTCTTTAAGTTTTACGTTTGATTCTTTGTAACTTGTGTTTAAGTAAAGACTACTATCTTGGGCTGTGTTTGTGGAGCTTTTCTCCCCAGGCCTCCACTGAAAATGGGCTCATTTCAGTCCAGTGGATTTTCCTGGTCAAGAAAAGCAAATGAATAAAATAAAATAAAACTTAGCCTTATTTACATAATGAATACAATTTTCATTCTGTCCTGACAAAACTCCATTGGCCTTCTGAAACTAACTCTATCAAAAAATAAGAAAGTATATAACTATAAATAGACAGATGATAAATAAAACACGTCAGAAATGGCAGTGAATAAATATTCTATAATAAGAGGAAGGCTATAAAACAGGTGAGGGTGAAGTACAGGTTAGATTTATCTGCCTGTGAGCAGACTCATTTTGAGTCAAATTTATCAAAAGAGATCATGCTTCAGTGACCTCCTAAAGGTGGTCTCCAAATTACAAACTTGAATCTATAATATAGATAAAATATACAGGTTTGGAAGCAGTTAGGCGAAAGATCATACAAAGCAATAACCTTCAGTCTGACTCAGGATTAGCCATTGGGAAAAACAATGCTATTTTAAAATCTACTTTAAAATTAACAAAATGCATCAGTTTTCTGCATTTATAACAAAAAAGATACTTCTCAAGGCTTAACTCCTTATATACTATTCAAAATTATAAAAAAGCTAACCCTGTGTGTGTGTGTGGAATAGGATAGGACACTGACAGTTATACAGATGACACCGGATTGATCAGTGATGCGGGCACTAGAGAATTAAAGCAGAGTCGAGTGTGAGTGCAAATCATGCACCAGCATGTCCCCTCATCCAGCCTGGGTGGCACGAGATGGATGTACTCTTGGGCAGTTGTTCCAGTGCAAAAGGATGTTTGCACATTCACAATGTCCATAAGACTTGGTGATATGGGCTTGGCAAACAAAAGCTTGTGATGATTGCTGTCAGGTTTTGTGTGTGTCTTTATAAGTATGCATGCATTCATGCACCATGGGGTGGAGGGGGGTACAGCACTGTCCTGTGGTGACATGGTTGCCCAACTCACACACTATTGGTGAGGTTAGGGCCATACAAAGCAATCCTACAAGGGTTGCATGAATGATGGATTACATGATCAGTTGTCATCCATGGAGTTGAAGTATGACCAGTTGATAGTAATGCCTGATAGTCAGCAAGCAGCAGGGAGAAAAACAGATGGACATATGCCAGGAGTGGAACTGTCTATAGTGAGACAGCAGAAGAAAGACTCACACCTGCACATAAAGCACAATTTGATGGACTAAATAACCTCTGCCAAACCTTTAAAATCAAATAAGAAGTGCATTCCATTGCAACAGTATTATCATCATAACAGATCGGAGTGCTGTGACACCGTTCCTAAATGGAAAGCACGGGAAGACCCATTTCTGACTGAAGAAAGATCCAAAACTGTGAAAGTATATACTACAGGATTATTAAAGCTGTTTTAAACAAGACAGTACTGGTCCATGGTGGTTGAAACAGCGGTTTCTTTTTCCAGCTGCAAATCGAACACAGCTGCAATAAATGTATAAAACAGCATTTGTTCAACAATAAGTGTTACATGTCAACAGTTTTGGAATAAGTAAGCAAAATAATACAACAAAAAATAATGTTATGGTCTTGGCAGCCATTCACCACCACTATCATGGATATTTCCGATAACAGTGGGTGGCACACCGGTTAGTTCTGTGACTTGGTCCATGAATGGGGTGCCTTCTGAAGTGGCAGTCCTAAACCGTGCATATAGGCATGCATGCATCTGTTTTTGCATGTGTAACAAGTACTATTCTTAAAAACGTAGTCTTAAGTTCCCTCCTTCTCTCTATTCCCACATCAGCTTCTCAGGCCTATCTGGTTATGCACTTAATCAGTCTTTTCTTACTGTTTCTATTCTCTATTATTTGACTTGTTAAATTATATTCTACTTCTCCCTTTGTATAGTGACTGTACTTATAGGTTCATGGGTAAGCACTAGGCTAGCTGTCGTTGTGCACCATTAGCTTAGCCACTTTCCCTTGGTGAGAATTAAATGCTATACCTGTTGTCTGTGAGGTAAATGCTTCAGCCATTATGTCAAATCTCAGCTTGTGCACTTATACTTCTTTGCATATTCTATGGCTTACAAATTACCTGTTTTCTGTATTTCATTTGAAAATCTCATTGATTTAACTCCCTACTCTGATGTATGGATACTATTATTTAGTATTCCTGTTTTATTATTTCCATTTTACTGCCTCCATCACATACTATGCTTTTTTCTTGCTTTTGACATGTTTAAATTAGGCAGACACAGTAATAGTATACAGTACATGTGTTTGTAATAGTTTCTGGACCTCCTCTCCCAAGGTTTTTGCTGGAAAACGGCATTTTCCCCAGTCAGAAATAAATGGTAAACAGATGCAAATAATCAGTGTGCACATATGCGTGTGTGTGTGCGTCTGTCTGTGTGACAGAGAGCATATATGCATCTTCTCTGATGGACTAATGGCCTCTTCAGGAGGAATTTTCTTCTTTATGCTCAGTGTGTTTTAGGCTAGCATGAGATCCCCCTGACTATGAATAAGCTAAAGTTGGTACTGTAAAATAAATTCTTGAAGACACTGTGAAAGTAGCTTTCTGCTTAACATTTTTCCAAATTAGTTTTTAGGGTTCATAGAAATGAAACAGCACCTGGTATGACTGCACTTAAGGTTGTATAGAAATAGTTCCATAGTACAACTTATTTGGTTACATTTTATTCCACAGTCACCTTTCTCACAGCATCATACCTTTCCTTGTAGTGCAGAACATTAACAGATAGCAAACTGTCCCCTCCTCCATTAATGCCATTAACAGCCAAACTGTCATTGACTGATTTTCTGTAAAAACAGTCTGATAAACCTAATAGAAATAAAGTTCAAACGAGCACTTTTGCTTTGTAAGCTGAACTGGGAGGCTGCAAGGACCTGTAGAATTACATGCAGCCACTTAAGTTCCTTTACAGGTCAAAGAGTATCATGGAATATTCTAGTTGGGAAGAAGCTGTTGGACGACCACAGACTGACCACCACATTTTGAAAACAGGCGTTATGGTGTTGGCTTAAAGAACAGAATAATGCTACTGGAATAACACTAGTAACTTGCAGAACACACATGATAAAAGCAGAATTATCATTTCAAAGCAGAACATCATATTACTGTATTTTATTTGCCTTTGTTGACTGGGAAAGTCTGACTGTGCAGTGCTCAATTTCAGCGGAGGCCAGAGAGCTCGGGCAAAATTACAATTTACAAAGAGTTAACATTAAATAGCTACATAAAGTTATATATGCATCAATGAAATGTATATTTTTAGAATAGAATATCTATTTCAGATACATTTCAGTAGATCACTGCTATGTAACATCCTTGTATCATTTGATAGTCATTTTAGACTTGCGATATTCTGTGGGTTCCATGGATATATTTAGCAGTTCTGAAGGTATCATGTTAAAAGAAGGCTAAGAAATGAGTTAGTGTAGGAAAACTGATAGGTGGTGATTGAAGTAGGACAGTATGCCGTGGAAGTTGCAGTTGGTACCTATAGGATATATATATCGATTGATTTGGGACGTATGCAGGCCTTCCAAGACCTGATGTTTTGTGTCTCACACTGTAATACAAGACAGGCGTTCCCTGATGGTCAATAAGAAAGGTTAAAGTAAGGTTTAGACATGTTAAAGAAATGTTAAAATGTTTTCATATTGTGGAGTTTTGTGTAGCAAGGTGTGTTTATTCAAAAATGATGACATTAAGGGACATTGAAGTGCTTGTAGTGGTTGGTTGACCTTTAAAATTTTTACAGTCCTTCCTAAATCCTTTTCAAATTGTGGATTTCTGTGAAGTCTGATTGTTATATAACATCTGATGCTCTGATGCACAGTACTTGTATTTCCCAAAAGTGAAATATGTTATCAGTGTTGTCTATAAGTACAACAGACACTTTTTTTTTCCCTCTGCAGTTGTCTCAGATAGTCAAGAGAGTCCTAGAGATGTGTCTTCTTGCTGAATGGTGAAATAAAATATTATTTTATTACAAATTTATTATGTTTTGAAGTTGCCATTGTTTTCTGTAGAAAAAAACATTGATATGCAACACAAAAATACAGTCATTTGTGTAAAAGCTAATCAATTTCTGTAGACGGGGTTACAGTGTGTCACAGAAGCCTAATGCATTTTGTAGAGGGTACTGGTGTTTGATTTCATGGTTTTCTATCAGCAATAACATAATGAATTCACATATGAATATGTGCAGTGAAAAGTAGAAGTTATCTTTGATATATTTATCTACATTTATTATTAAAATCCTGCCGAGAAATGCATTTTTATGTACCCGAGATTCTTACAGACCAGTTTTGTGACAGGCTTACAACCAATGAATGTTTTGTGAGCTCAAGACTTTAGTTTTCACTTTCTGTAGCTAAACCTGAAGCAGTTCTATTGTCTGTTATATAGCATATATGGTACAGTTTTATTTAGTAGGCAGTACACTCCACCTTTATCTTTTAAACACTATTCTAAGTTTGTGAGAGACGCTGACGATACCTAATCAGAACATTTGAACAATGTGCTTAGTGTTTTCTAGTTATAGAAGTGTAGTACTTCCCATCTTGGGTATGTTGTGCGTTACAGTAAGAAAACGAACGTGGATATAGGAAATGATTGGAGAGAGATCCGACAGCTCGTTTGGTATTGTGACAACAATCCAAGCAAAATGCTTTCAACTTCTGGGTCAGACAGCTGTTGGAGCTGGTTGGGGGGCTGGTGGAGGAGAATTAGTCTGGACAGTGTTGATCAAGGAAGAAGGTACTGGGGTATGTTTTGGGGACACAGCCAATGTGTAACAGATATAATGGCAATAAAGGAGCCACATAGTAAGATGCAAATTAATCAGTGCAGCTTGAGGGTCCATCATGACATAAGGGAGCCTCGATACTCACAGTGCCATTACTCAAACCTCCCATGATGTCAACAGAAGCTGGGGCTGACAAAAATACCTGCCACAGGATAGTGTATGTGAAACTTGAGGCAAGCCAGATACACCCCACCTCTCATATTTCAGTTTTCCACTTTCTCTTCCCACCCTAAAAGTAAGAGCCCTAGCCTAGGATAGTGTAATCCTAACTGTAACCTCTGTCCTTCCCATCGGTGAAAAGCAGATCACGGTCAGGTATAGTAGCAGACATGGGGGCCATGGGCTGTAGGATGAAATGCCTGAGAGTTGGTGGTCAGCTGGGGCACCGAGTGGGGAAAAAAAGAAAGAAAATAGATGTAATGTAACCATTCTTGCAGTTTCACACTGTTTTACTGATGCATTTTTGTGATATTTCTTAGATCTGTTGTACATAGTCCCTCTAAACATAGCATATAATTCTAAAAGAGTTTGGTTACTACTACAGTAGCACCTTTCTGTCAGACTCTCCTCTTGAAAGCTCATTCTTGGTTGCACAATTCATGCATTCTAATCCCACTCGCCTCGCTGTAATATGATTAATTTATTTTTGCTGACTTGGTTAGGTCTCGTTATACCTATGGCAGAAATCATACTGACCCAAACGAGAAGAATCCACCAAAAGTTGCTAAAACACTGTGAACAGAAGCAAAAATTATTAAAAATCTGCATTTCCCTGTACCCCAGTTACATCTTCTAAACATAATCAATCCCTAGTGGTTAATGCACTTCAGGGTGAAGGGACATGTTTAAAACTGGATCACTGTTGTTGCTGTCTAATCTATTTGAAATATTTTCTGCAAAGAATATGACAAACTGGTCAACTTTTTAAAGCTTGATGGCACCTTCCCTACACTCTGGCAGTCCGTAACTAGAGCAGAGCTCTATATAAAATCATAGTGATAATGCTAGGTGCTAGTTCTGTTAGGTACCAGTTCTGATAGTATCTGCATCGTCTGAATATTATCTAGTGATGTGGTTTCACATGCTCTTATAAAAACCTGTACTGCAACCTATCCACACTTCTGACTGCAAGTCTTTCACCTCACCCAGTCTCATACAGTGACACTGGAACCGCCCATTGTCCCAATACTGTTTTCTGCTGATAACGCTGTATCTGTAATGTTATCTTTAGTAACTAACCATTATTAAAAAAACACCGTTCTGTTAATTGCTTGTTTTTAAACCCCCCCCCCCATACAGTACTATTGAAAGCGATAAAGGCAGTTTATTTACCTTTGCTTTTCTCAATTAAAAGGTAATGCGACTAGTATGTTTATTGCATGCATGTTGTCCCAATCATCATCCAAAGTGTGTCACCAAATTGTGATCAGTTTCACACATCCATGTTAAGTCACTGGTGTGTGACCCTACACCTAGAATGTTATACATATAAATGAAGGAAACATTCTGGGTTATTTCCTTTCCTGGAGAACAAACCATTTTAATAGTGCTGTCATCTCTTCACATGAGACTGCTGCTGTGGACTGCTGTCAGCAAGGATACTGTATGAATGATTATTTACCTTTTTATTAAATCAGAGTCTTTCTTTTTATAAAGCTGCAAACTAATGTTTCTGAGATAAAAGTTTCTCTTGATAATTTTCAGAAGCAATTTCAACAAGCTGCCATAAGCTGACATTGTGTTACTAACCTGAGCCTAGTTGTTGAATGTATTTTCCATGAGGCCACATATCACATGTATTAGTATGTTATCTCCCTGACATCCCTCCATGGCAGTGCTATTGCATGATCGACAGTCTCCACTACTACAATTCTGTTACCGACTGAGGTGCCTCCTATGTGTAGTCCGCATGTTACCCCTTTGATAGTGTTGGCTCTGGTTTCCTCCCAGTTCCCAAAAATGTCTTATTTCTACTGGTTCCTGTAATGAGCATGTGTGAGAGTATGTGATTGTCTATATGCATGCATGTGCATCCTAAAGAGATCACGTCTCCATCATGTGCCGATTGAGTGCACAGACAGGTTTCGTCTAACCTGCTATGGGTCATTTGGATAAATGGAATAGTGAAGAATGACATTATGAAACAGAGTGAGAAAATGTATGAATGGTTATTATTTTGTAAACTGACTGCAGAATGTCTCCATCATTCTGGAAAACAAAAAAATGTAGAGTCATGGATGATAAAATTATGTGCTTATAGTTACTGACATTTTAAACTGAAGCTATTTTGTTTCATTTGGCTAACTTTTCATCAGTTATGCCACTCATCAGTATTTTTAGCTTCACTTATGAAATAGCTATCACTCAACACTTCATCATGAATGCAACAGCAGTATCATCCAGATGTTGACAAAACACGTTTTACCATTCAGTAGGTGGATGCTCATAATTATAAAATCACAAACTGTGACCATACTGGGCAATGACTCTGCTATGATCACTGAGAAAGACAAATGATGAAATATTTGACCTGCATTACTGTTAGCTGTCAGTATTATAATTGTGCACTTTATTTGCTGATTTACAAGAGTAAAGAAGAAAATAGAATTCAGCAGTGTTCAAAGTTCTTATTCAGAAATGTTTTGCATATGGATATAGTTGAAGATGTCGGTCACTGTGTAGGCTGCCAGCCCAGCTAGCTACAATTTTGTAAATAATTCTGTCATTGTAAATATTAATATGATTCATAGGCTTTTCTACAAATGTAAGTAACCTGAATGTTATCTGCTGAGCTTCAAAACTGTAACCACAGTGCACCCTGCTGGAAAAGAACAGAAATGTATATGGACTATATGCCTGTGCAAATGTATGTTTACATAGTAGAAGTGGGAACATAGTTAACTTGAAAACTCTGAGAAAAAAAGTAGAGTTTTATGATTGTGTTTACCACAGGGAGAAGGCAGAATGTCTACAGCTAGAGTTTTTTTCTGTTGTCTTAAGACAGAGAAAATTGCTAGGTTTAAAATGTAAAAGTGTTAATTGCTTTACGACTTCCAGTTTCAGGCAAGCTTCTAAGAGAAGTATTTTTCATTGAGACATGTTAAATTCTGTTGGTTTCTGTTTAGCCTGAGAACTAGAAGCAAGTGTCAGAGTGATGTCATCTAGCTAACCCAACAGTAATGAGTATTATTATTTTAAGATCTACCTCAGAGAGAAAGTCAGTGCATTTTGTGTCTCTCTGGACCTAGAAACATTCACCCAGCACTTCTGCCTGTGTGTTGCTCTGTAAGTAAGACTTGGAATACAGTGATTTCTCTTAGACATAGGAATTTAGTAAGATTAGTTTAGATGTTTTCTGTATTTGTGAGACTGTCCTGCAATGTTTTAAAATATTTCCTGTGATTCTGAGCTGTGTTGTCATTGTATTGAGTATTGTCTTGCTCTTTTATTTATTATTAAATATATTTAAACCTTTTAATTGTGGCTGGTTTTGTCAGAGATATTTAAGCTCTTAGAGTACTTGCATATGTATTTGATGATGCTGTATAGGCCACTCTTAAATAGCCTTAAAAGTTCTGGGTGCACTTACCATTTGGATAATAGTAACATTACACAGTAGAACTGGTCACCCTTTGGGAAGGGTCTTGTAGCAGCTGATGAGAGTGGTTGGTGGCAGCTGGTGTACTACCTTATAGTTTAATATATTAGGACACATTATTGCATCAATCTAAATCAGCTTGGTTGGCTTGAACTACCTAGCCTAATCCAGTATAACCAACTGATTATGGCCTATAAAATCCTCTATAATCCGGACAATATTCCTGCACTTAAAAATATTATCACCCCCTATAACAATCCTAGGCCGCTTCGATCCTCTAACAAACTACTTATTCAGACTAGCAAAATTAATAACACAGCCGGTGATTCTCTCTTTTGCAAACTCTGTAAGTAGATCCTGGAACTCTCTTCCAGCTGATATTACCTTACTTTCCACCTTAGGTCAATTTAAAACTAGACTCAAACAACATTTGTCACTTAACTGGCTATGTCAATGTATCAAGCCTGGCTAACTCGAATGTGTAAAAATCTGTTAACCAGTTTACTGTGTAATTTAATTTAATCCTGACTTGTGCTCAGGACTAACTTTAACCTGTGGAACTTGTTTAACTTGCTTACTTATGTAATCTCTGTAAATAATCTGTTTGTAATATGTAATGCTGGTATTATGTAATGCTGTATCTGCTTACCCTTCGAGCTTTTCTCCCCGGGCCTCCGCTGAAAATGGACATGCATCCAGTCGGACTATCCTGGTCAACAAATGTAAAATAAATAAAATAAAAGTCTGGGCAGAAGGGGGCATAGTTTCTGAACCTGTACCAGCCTTCCCCAGGAGTGTCTGTGTGTTTGTATATAAATCAAATCTCAGTGTGTGCGCGTGTCATCTACTTGGGCAGGGACACAAAGCGCTGGTTGGACAGAGAGGGTGCTGGATGTTTTGGCTTGACCACTTGGCTGAGATCTCAATCCTATAGCTGTACCAGTAGAGAGTATTATTGGGGATCTGGAGAGAGAGCGAGAAACCAGCCCCAGACTGAGTGTGATCTCTGTGTGGTCTTAAGGGAAAATTGTACTTTACTGTGTGTGTACTTGTCATCCTCCCAATGTGCACATCCCTCACTGGTGCTAGTGGTGAGGATTGAGGCTCCTTGATTACTGGGCCAGGGCAGGGGCATCACTCACTTGTTCAGTGGCACTGAAAAAAGTTGGGACTTGATGACTGAGGGCTTTGAAATCCATCAATACACTATGTGCACACCCTTAAACTAATACTTTGTTGAAGCACCTTTTGCTTTAATTACAGCATTCAGTTTTCTTGGGTGCACACCTGCCATGAATTAGAGACTGTGATTAACCCCAAATAAAGTTAATCTGTTCTAGTAGGATTTTCCTGACATTTGCTCGATTGCCTGCTACAGCAAATGCCAAGGTTCTCGGGGATCTTACAAAGCATCAAAGGAATCTCATTGTTGAATGGTATCAGTCAGGAAAAGGGTACAAAAAAATTTCCACAGCATTGGATATACCATGTAACACAGTGAAGACGGTCATCAAAAAGTGGAGAAAATATGTGACAACAGTGATGTTGTAAAGAACTGGGTGTCCCTCCAAAATTGATGAAAAGACAAGATGAAAACTGGTCAGGGAGGCTGCTAAGAGACGTACAGCAACACTGAATGAGATGCAGGAATTTCTAGCAAGTACTGGTTGTGTACTACATGTGACAATCTCCTGTATTCTCCATATGTCTGACCTATGGGGTAGGGTTGTGAGATGGAAGCCTTTTCATACACAGAAAGATATCCAGTTTTGGCTAAAATTTGCAAAGCAATACAGCAAGTCTCCCAAAAATATGTGGGAAAATGTGTTATGGTCTGATGAGATCAAGGTTGAACTTTTTGGCCACAATTCTAAAAGGTACGTTTGGTGCAAAAGCAACACTTTGCATCACCAAAAGAACACCATTCCCACGGTAAAGCATAGAGGTGACAGTATAATGCCTTAGAGTTGCTTTTTTTCAGCTCAAACTGGGGCTTTAGTCAAGTTGGAGGGAATTATGAACAGTTCCAAATACCAGTCACTTTTGAGTCAAACCTTCAGGTGTCTGTTAGAAAGATGAAGAGGAATTTTGCCTTTCAACACAACAACCTCAAGCATGCATCCAAATCCACAAAAGAATGGCTTCACCAGAAGAAAATTAAAGTTTTGGAATGGCACAGCCAGAGCCCAGACCTAAATCAAATGCAAAATCTGTGGGGTGACCTGAAGAGGGCTGTGCACAAGAGATGCCCTCACAATCTGACAAATATGGTGTGCTTTTGCAAGGAAGAGTGGGCAAATATTGCCAAGTAAAGATATGCCATGCTGATAGACTCCTACCCAAGAAGACTGAATGCTGTAATTAAATCAAAAGGTGCTTCAACAAAGTATTATTTAAGGGTGTGCACACTTTGGCAACCACCTTATTGTACATTTTTTTATATTTTTCCCCTAACAGATTTGTTTGTTTTTCAGTTGAATTGTACAGGTTATAGGCCACATTAATGGCGGGAAAAGTTTTGAAATTATTTACTGTGGTCTCATTTTTTATCGCAAAAGCCTGGCATTTTAACAGGGGGGGTGTATACACTGATAAGGTTAATCATGTCTGAGGGGGTTAGGGAGAGAGGTACATATACATAGCTGTCTGTATGCACAGAGATATATTCACATCTCAGTTCTTTAGGCAGATGAGCATCAGACATGGGCTGAAATTAAAGTATAGGAGCATGCCCAGTGTGACTGTCAGTACTTGCAGGGTGAATCCAGGCCAGACCTACCTGTACTCCACTCCGGGATTTTATGTGCTACAGCCAATTGGCTGTTGCACTTGATTCAACAGTCTAGCACCTCCTTGGTAAAAGTACCGAGGGATTCTCTGGCTGTGTGCTGACCATAATATGACTGATACCTATGGTGTGTTCAGATTGTAATAGACTATACATGGTTTTGCATCATATGTCTGGTACATTTTACATAGCGTTGTGATATTGTGGCACATCAGTGGGCAAATCATTATAGATTGATGTTGGGAACCGCTGACAGACATTTGAGCTGTTGACTCCATACACAACAGGGAACCCATGCTACTGCACAACCTGTTCTCTGCACTTTCTACATTTGTCTGGCCACTAGTTCATCCTTCTCCTTATATGTGGGCTTTTGTCCTGCTCCTGTTCCTGGCTTTATCCATATTTCCTGCTCTAAGTATTTGTATGTATACTGTGACTGGGGTACATGTAACAGGACACACGGGGTTACAGAGTTCACACCTCTGACTGTACATGTTTAGCAGGATGTCCATCATTCCACCCTGTATGTCTGCTCTGCTCCTCGGATAGTTGTGTTTTTTGGTAATATACTACTACATGGTGCCCACTGACTTGTTGTAAGTACTGACACAATTACGTGATGTCCTTTACATCCTGTTGCTACTCTGACTTGTTACAATCTGCTGTTATACTAGCCACCTTCAGATCTCACCAGGGATGGATAGACACTGGGGGTGGTGCAGTGGTTCACCATGTTGGTGAGCACTAGGTCCACTATGTTTAAGCCCAATGTGAGTGCGTCAACCAACTAGTCCAGGAAATTAGAGTTAACAAAGTCCAGGAATCTTTGGGAAATAGGAGTTAGAACACGAATAATTTACCCAGTCTATGGACAGGTAATTAGTCACCCAAAACCAGGGTGTTTCATTGTATCTTGATTGATTCAAGTAGGCTGAGTGGATGTCCTGATTCATGGAGGGATCCCTATAGTTGGCAATGACCTGAAGAGGGGTCTTAGCTACAGTCAATTGCACCTGAAGTAATTCAAGGGAATTGTGTTGTTTAATCAATCTAGAAGTGTATTTATCTTTAATGAATATTGATACATCACCTCCTTTAGTTCGCATGCCTTCAGTTTGTGGTCTGAACACGTGGAAGGAAATGTAACATGGTATTGCTGGGGTGCTCTCCGCAGCCTTAAACCAGGTGTCAGTGACTGCACAAATATCAGCATCTTTCAGGGTAAGGACTGCTTCCAGTGAGTGCAGTTTCTGGTTTAGACTCCTAGCATTTGTCAGCATAACCCTGAGGTTGTTTTTAGAGAGTATTTTTACGTTGGTAATTTTGTTCTTGTGCTTTTACCTAAAAAAAAGGCACTATGGGGTTGGCAAGAGCCTTAGTCAATAACTGAAATCCCAGGGGTGACGGAAGAAGACCATCTCTGGCAAAGCATTGAGGTTGACCATGTCATCCCAGGCTGATAGATACTGGATCCCATTTGAATGACACCAGAAGCTAAGCTTAATAAAGCTAGAGATAATGGCTAACTAGTCTCTTCCTTATTTCTAGACTTGTATAAAGCCTTCAACACAGTTTGTCACAGCAAACTTCTTTTTCAAATGTCTTCACTAGGTATCTCAAAGCCCAAGCTTCTGTGATTCAAAACTTACCTGTCCAAATAGGTATTAGTCGATACAGTGGCACTCCATGCTCTCTCTACCTCCCAGTCACCACTAGTGTACCCCAAGGCTCTATCATTGGGCCCCTCATCTTTAACATTTTCACCAACACCCTCTATCCTTCCACACAGCAGGCCACCCTAATACAATACACAGATTATTGCACTCATTTGCAATTTTGCAATGTGGCACACTTCCAGAAAATTACTCTGGAAGCTTTAACATCCATTGAAATATGGCTTCATAACTCACAAGTCATGCTCAACCCACAAAAGAACAAACTACTATTTTTGTCCCTAAATCCCTCTTTCATGAAAAAAATAAAGTCCTCTGTCTTGATAATACAACCACTGAAGTCACTTCTCATAGCAAACTATTAGGGCTAATAGAGGAGGATAAGGTTACATTCAGCCTGCATATACAAAATTGCATAATAAA
This sequence comes from Protopterus annectens, assembly GCF_019279795.1. Classification (NCBI taxonomy): domain Eukaryota; kingdom Metazoa; phylum Chordata; order Ceratodontiformes; family Protopteridae; genus Protopterus; species Protopterus annectens. The sequence goes on from NC_056748.1 coordinate 1,117,703,876, forward strand.
AACTTGTCAAAAACTAGGGATGCTTTACAGGGCCAAAAACTTTCTCATGGACACAACTAAAACTACACTTTCCACTACTTATGTCCTCCCCACATTTCTTTATGGTGCTCCCATCATTGCTAACTTCTAGCCTTCTCAAAAGCTGAAACTTGAACAATGCTTTAACAAAATTTCTAAATTTGCATCACATATCCCTTTCAGAGCCAACAACTTTATAGCACTGAATAGCCTAATTGGTTAGGACTGCTACATCAATGAACATATATACAACTTCTTACCATCTATAAAATTAGCCAGCGTCCATCTGCCTGTCCATCCAACATTAAACATTTAATACAACTTTGTTCTCAGTCTGTCATTGCAATCCAGCAACCAAAAACTCCTGTCTACAAACCTAGCATATCTGCTGGGTAGTCTCTCTACTCATACAAGATTGCTAAAACCTGGAACTCCTTACCTGTATCCCTCAGGTCTATCCCCTCCCTCACATCTTTAAAAACCACCTTAACATACTTCCTAGCTAAAATCTGGCTCTGTTCTTCTCCGAACCAGGACAACTTATATCCCTAAATGTGAACGCGTACCTTTTCATTCTTTATACCTCCTTACTCTCCCTTTACTTCCTTACTGCTATCTAATTATCTTCTCTGATTTCTCTCTCTAAATATACCATAAGCCTGTTTTTCCTTCACTTCATGTTGCAATTTCTGCTTGTATCATACTAACTAATTTTAATTTTTCTGCAAACTGTCTAAAATGTATCCAAATATTAAATGATTGCCGTATACCTTGTATCAATTCTTAACCAATATTTTTATATCCTGTCTAATTTGTTATAGTTGTTTAAACTGCATATGTTTTTATTTTTGAAGATTGTAAAATTATTGTTCCTAAAATGTTTTGTAATAATTTGGAGCTTTCTCCCTAGGCCTCCACTGAAAATGGGCTTCTACCCCATTTGGATTTTCCCAGTAATCAAATGCCAATAAATAAAACATTAGTTGATGTAAATAAACTTTACAAAATAAGGAAGGAAACCTCTTCCATTACCTTGTAAAGCTAAACCCCTCACCACAGTAAGAGAATATAAAGTACCTTAGTAAGAAACTAAAGGTAGCCTTAAGACCAGAAAAGTCTCCCATTAATGCAGGCTAGCCTCAGAAGCTAAGGATAAAGTACAGTTGGGTAAAATCTTACCACAACGATAGATGTTCTTGCCTTTACTGCTGCGGTATTCATTACCATATGGGGATTCCCTACCATGGAAGCCCAGACATCTGGCCAGTCTACTTGTTGCTTATTTAAAAGGTACACTCAACATCACCTAAATGCTCCTTGTGTAGCATTGGGCATAAAGGTGATGTTCAGGCCTACCATAAACAGTAGGAACACCTGTCCAAGAAACCCAAGAGGTAATCTGTACATCCAGGAAGGCAAGAGACTAGGGAGCTAGGAGGAAGGGAACAAATACTGCAGCATTGAAGGAAAGGGTATTTACCATTGTGGTAAGATTTTACACAGCTGTACTGTTTCCATACATTCACCGCTGCAGTATTCATTACCATATCAGAGAGTGCCAAAGCTCAAGTGGAAACTGGGGAGTGGGAAGGAGTAGAAGATTCCCCTAAAAATCCATGAAGAACGGCACTAGCAAAATCAGCCATAACTGAAGAGATAACACCCAACTTATAGTGCTTGGTAAATGGATGCACAGAAGTCCAGGTAGCTGCTACAAGAATAGAGTTAGTATCTAAGCCCTTGAAAAAAGCACCAGAAGAAGCCACAGCTCTAGTAAAATGATCCTTAACTGAAGAAAAAGTATCAAAAGGAAATAGCCTGAGAAATTCAAGAAGAAATAATTTGCTTGGATACAGTAAATCCCAAAGATCTAGGATGAAAAGAAACAAATAACTGATCAGATTTTCTAATGGCCTTAGTCCTATCCACATAAACCCCGAGTTGTCTATGCACATCCAAAGTATGCAACACCCTCTCACTGTCATCTTGCAGAGAACGGGAAAAAGTAGTCAGATTAATAAAAATAATAAACTCTGTGATAAACCAAACTGTGCTTTAATGCAGAAATTCAGTAAAAATCCAATAAGTGCTTTCGTCTTTTCATACACAAGACTTCTTCAGACTGAATTAAAACCTCACTTCATTCATTAAATACTAAAAGATATCATCACATGACATTCCCAATTAATGTCTTAACCCTTTCTTTCTCAAATAGGCTACAAAATCTTCAATGTTTAGCCCTGGGGGAGATAGCAGGCATTCAACTTAACCTGCCATGTATATTCCAACCATCCCAACTCCTCCTCAGCATTCAACTTGATCTCATAGTCAGCCATATTTCCCAAAACCAAAAACTTAAAATTGATTTTGCAACCCCCCCCCATTTTATAATGTTTACCTAAAGCATTAGCTTCATTGCCAGTTTCCACAGCTCTTGTGTTCATACATTCTTTTGAACAGCTCCCTACTAGTACGGCCAGCATAGAATGCATTGCAAGACTGACATACAATTAAACAACAAACTTTGATTTGCATGTGTAAACCTTGTTGACATATATTTTTACATCATTAATAACAATTTCACTGATGCCTTCATAAATTAAATCACAGAAATTGCATGCCAAACATTTTTCCATCCTGCCTCTTGTACTAAAAGACCTGGGATTCAAACTGCTTTGTAAAAAGTTTTTAAAACTCTTCCTTTTTGTACAGAAAGCGTGGACCATTACCAACTGCTTCTAGTACTTCTTAACTGCTCTTCAAAATGTTCCAATTTGTTCTGATAATCTGTTTGATGGCTTCCGAATCTACACTATTCAATATTTGCATAGCAGTTCCAAAGTCATTGTTGATATTTTTCTTAGAAAAAACTTCTAAATTTTCTCTAGTTTTGATTTCACTAAGTTTACTTGTCACCAATTCATTTGAATAGCCTCTAGCTACAAACTTGTTACATATAGCTTTGCTCTCTGATAAAATCAGCATCATCTAAAGTAAGTTGATGTGCCCTCATCAGTTGACCCTTAACAATACTTTTTCATATATCTGGGATGCATGCTTGAAAAGTGTAAATATGCATTGTTTTGCACATTGCCTTTGTTAATTTTAGTAGCTAACTTGCCATTTTCTTTATACTCTACTACATCCAAATATGAAATACTTTTGTCATTCAAAACTGAAGTAAATTTCAAATACGTACAAACCCTGTTTATATACAGCAAGAAAGATTCAAAGGACTCCAACCCCCCTCTCCAAACAATAATCAAATCATCTATAAAGCGTTTGTAACAAAGTATATTGTTTTTGAATGTATCAATCAAAATACGTCTTTTCTCCCAACCATTCATGAAAATGTTGGCATAACTGGATGCCATCACTGCACCCGTTGCTACTCCATTTTTTTTTAATGGGAAAAACCATCTTTAAACTTGAAGTAGTTGTAGCTCAAAATACCATCTAACATTTCCATAAGTAAACTCAGAGTATTATTGGAAAACAAACCTGAACTTAAAAGCTCTAAATCTCATGGTTTCCATCCCTTCTTCATTGGGAATAACTGTATATAAAGACTCCACATCTAACGTGACTAAAATGTCTGACTCAATAACATTCACTTTTTTGATGTGTCCAGTAAAATCAAAGGTGTCCTTAATATAAGCACTACCTCTGACCGCTACCTTTTGTAAATGTTTATCTACAAAAATAGAAATGGCTTCAGTTTTGGTCCCTTCACTTGCTACTATAGGCCTGAACATAGGGTCTTCCAGATCTTTATGTATTTTAGCCAAGCCAAAAATTCTACTAAATTTAGGAGCTGCATTTGAAATGTATTTCTTGGTATCCTCTGTGATCCTTCCTGTACAAAACCATTCCTCAATTAAAGAATCAATAAAACAATATGATTTTTTAACAGCAGAAAAACTAACTTTTTCATAGAATTCATCAGCCAACATGTGATACAATTTCATATCATAATAATCTCTATTTAGTACTACCAAAGTATTTCCTTTATCTGCTTTGCTAACAAGAATTTTGTCATTAACTAAATCAAAAAACAGCTTGCGCTCATTTGCAAACATATTATATTTGAAACTACTTTTGTTGTTCAACAATTCAATAATTTCAAGCTCAGTCATACTAAGAAACATTTCCAATTCCTTTCTCAAAGGAGGATTAAAAGTATTTAGTTTGGTTTATCACCAAGTTTATTGTTTTTATTTTTGTCAGTTATTTGGTTTAATACGTTTTAAAGTGAGTCAGATTAATAGCCTGATTAAGTGAAAGCTCATTAACTACCTTAGGCATAAAAGATGAGGTTAGTGCGCAAGGACGCTCTGTCTTCATGAAAGATCAAAAAAGGAGGACACGCCATAAGGGCCTGCAACTCGGACACCCCTCTGTCAGAAGTAAGAGTTATTCTTCAAAAGGCTAGCAATAATACAATGTTTTGGATCAAAATTAAACAATAAAAAACACACTTGATCCAATAAAACAAACACTCTAATACACTAGTAAAAGAGTAAACACAGTCTACATCAACTGGTAAGCACTTTAATTCCTACAATGGAGCTTCTTCAGAATGAAAGCACTTACCAGTTGATGTGGACTGTTTATTGTTTTACTAGAAGTAAGAGTTAACAAAAGAACAGTCTTCCAGGAACAATGATGCAAGGAGGCTGAAGCAGCAAGCTCAAAAGGAGTCAGACTCCACTTCCCCAAAACAAAGCTAAGATCCCAGGGAGGAAGAGCAGGCTTCCTAGCAGGTCTATAATATTAGACACCTTTAAGAAGTTGTTTCACCTCAAATGTAGAAGTTACGAGGAAACAAAAAAGGCAAACAAACAGAGATAACTGATAAATGGCCTTTAATAGAAGAATAGGCCAAATCAGCATTGAGCAACTCGCACAAGAGAGAAGCAAAGGAACATCCAGGTTGTGAGAAAGACACCAAATAAAAAATCTATTCCATTTGGATAAATAGGATTTCCTAGTAGTAGGTTTCCTGTCCTCCTGCAGGACCCTGCAGTGCATCTTCTGAAAATGGGTGTCTATGAGAAATCAAAATCCTACCACCCACAGTGTCAGTTAAGTGTGGACAGGTGGGGATGGCTGAGAGATCCCTTGTCTTCTGTGATTAGATCCACCTTGTGAGGTAACTTGTGATGACTTCCCTTGGCTAGCTGCAGAAGTATTGGGAACCAATGCTGTTGTGGCCAAAATGGAGTCACCAACAAGATTTTGGGAGCATCCTGTTGAATTTTGAACAGGACTTTTGGAATAAGAGGAAGGGGAGGGAATGCATAAAAAAATCCACTTCTAAGAAAATGAGAGGGTGTCCACCTTCCATACCAGAGGACCTGGGACTCTGGCACAAAATAGAGAAAGCTGTTCAGAGGGGAGGCAAAAAGATCCATTTGAGGAGTACCCCACTGGTGGATAATGTTCAGAAACACGTCCCTGCGCAGCATCCATTCATGAGCCTGAGTGAAGAACCTGCTCAGAGTGTCTGCCACAATGTTTTGACCAGAAGGCATATAAACTGCCTGAAGAGTCACTTGCTACTTAGACAGCAAGATCCCAAACCAGAAGTGCCAACCACCAAAGAAGGTAAGATCTTGTTCCTCCCTGTCACATAACAGAGGTATTCAGTGAACACCCTGAGAGGCCCTGGAGAGAGGAGGATGAAATGCCTGAAGTGCCAGAAGAAGACCTCTCATCTGTTTGACACTGTTGTGTTCCTCCTACTGAGGTGACCACACTCCCTGTACCTTCAGGGAGCCAAACTTTGCCCCAATCCCATGTCTGAAGAGGGAGATGAAAAGGGATCCCTGGATTCAGAGACAACTGCTAAATCTACCAGTGAAGTTCCCGTCTTAGAGAAGGAAGAGGAGGAACTACAAAGTCTGGAGGATGTGCATGTTGGAGCCACACTGACTTCAGAAACCACTGAAACTTTCTCATGTGAAGTTTACCCAGAGGGAGCATCGGAATGATGGATGCCATGAAACCCAGAGCTCTCAAATTCCCTGGCAGTAATGGAAGTCAGTGGATGAAGAGTGTGAAAGAAAGAGAGTTAAAGCCTTTGGAGGTGCCAGGGATGCAAGCACTGGTGCACTGTCTGAATCCTGCAACCCAGAAAAACATGATTCTGAAAAGCAGTCAGAGAAATCATTTTGAAATTTCTAGTGAACCACAGGCTCTGAATAAGGGAAACTGCAAAAATGAAGATTTTGCAAAAGGGTCCCTGAAGAGGATGCCCGAATCAACAGGCCTTCTAAGTAAGGAAATATTTGAATCCCTCAAAGCCTGCAAAATGCAAACACAGGAGCAAGGCATTTTGATGAACATGTGGAACAGTAGAAAGGCCAAAGGGAAAAGAAGAGAACTGAAAATGCCAGTAAGCAACAGAGAAATGCAAAAACTTCCTGAACAGAGGATGGATTAGAATATGGAGATAACCATTCCAGAGATCCAGAGACACCACAATAGGCCTGAGAGAGCAAGAGAGGAAACAGAACCTGAAGGGCCAGCAACCAAAAGGAAGGCACTTCTAGAAAAATGTTTAGATTAGAGAGGTCTAAAATAGGTTTCCAAGTTCCCTGTTTGCTGGGCAGTAGAAACAGACTGGAATAGAACCATTACCCCCTTTGGGACATGGGCACCTCTTGAATAGTACCCTGAATCAAAAGATTTTTAAGACCCTCTGGGAAAAAGGGTGGTAGTTCCTGAGAAGGCTGAGGAATGCCCATAAAAGGAGGACAGGATTTCCACTCCATGAAATACCCCTGATGAATAATCAACAGAACCCAAGAATCTTAAGTGATCTGAATCCAAAGAGAAAAGTGAATAGAAAGAGGAATGTAGCTGGGAAGAGACGGACAGTCACACAGCTCCTGGTTTGTCTAGAAATGAAGGCTTCGGAGTCCCTGAAAATTGAATAGCCTTACCTGGAGGAGACTGTTTGCCACTCTTCCTACCTTTAGTAGAAGGGTGGAATTGCTTACGAACAAAGGCAGGCTTAGTCAGGTAATTTCTCTGAAATTGAGGAACAGGAGAATTAAGCCCATGTTAAGGTCCTGTAAGGTCTTACCCTCATCATGAAGGGACTTAAACCAGCAGCAGCTTCTCCAAACAAACGTTTCGAATCTAGAGGAGTATCCATCAACTTAGTTTTAATATCATCAGGTAGATGTTAAAGCCTAAGCCAAGAATACATCCTCAAAATTGAACCAAAAACAGCAGCCCTAGAAGAGGTGTCTGCCACATCATAGCTACATTTAACAGAATGATGAATGACTTGAGATGAAGTCCCTAGCAAGGAAAGAACAGGGGTTTTACCCAGAGTCTGGAAGATCAGAAATAAGCTGACAGGCCTGAGAAAGAAGAGCCAACACAAACCTAGATATATGGATTTGATAATTAATAGCCCTAAAACTTAGGGTAGCAGAAATGTAAACCTTCACCATCGTTTCCATAGCTCTGCTGTCCTTGTCAGAAGGCAATAACTTGGGTGAAGGAAGCAACTGAGACAGCTTGTCAGAGGCTACAGACACTATAGAGGAGGGGTCAGCAGCAGGACATTTATATAGGAAAGAACAATCCTTGGGCACCCTATAAAACCTGTCAGACTTCTTGGGAGCAGGGGGCAGAGAATTGGGTGCATGAGAAGCATTGGAGAAAGCATCCAACAAAGCAGCCAAAATGGGAGGAATAGCCTCAGGTTTAGGAGAGTCGAACTGTAACAACTCATCATACACCTTATGGAAATCAGAGAGCACAATCCCACTTAAAAAAATCCATCATCCTAGAGATGCTGTCCCCAAAGGAAATTTCCTCAAAAGGAACATCTGGGCTAATAGATTCCTCGTCATCTGACTCAGTCCAAAGGAGAAGGAATCTGAGTAGAATAAGTCAGGGATTCATTGTCAGAATTTGACTCCTCAGAAAAATCCTGGTCTCTAGGCATTTTAAGGGGATTGAAGGACCAAGGAGGAGCAGGTACTGTGAGGAAGTTCTAAGGACATTAAAGCAGTTAATAGCCCCCTGAATGAAGGCCTGCCTGTCACTTTATGGATCCCTAGGGGCAGAAAAAACATGTTTAATTTTTTTGTTGCTTTTTTAAAGCAACTTCCCCTCCAAAAAAACTGAGAAGGCTCACACCCAGGACAGCAGTTGAGAACCATAGTAGGAACTAGTAGAAAAGTGTTCAGCTTATCTTTTAAATAAGCAACAAGTAGTCTCTGGTAGACTAGCTTGACATTCAGGCTTCTGTGGCAGGGAATCCACATATGGTAATGAACACTGCAGCAGTGAATGTAAGGACATTTATAAATCCAGAAACCGAGTAGTAGTTCTCCTCACTACTCATAACTTATCTGTAATGGCATCTCCTATTCAAATCCAAATGACATTTCCAACCTATTGGCTAACAAGTTTACTGAAAGTTTCTCAGCTGAAGCAAACATCTCCATCCCAAACAGAACTGAATCACTTCCACCCACTTCTCTCTTCAAGGAATTTCCTTAAAGTGGTCTGCAAGACCAAAAATAATACTTCAATGGTTCCCAGCAACACACCACATATTGCAAACAGCATCAAGTACACCCTTTCTGATCCCCTCCTTAAGTTGTTCAACCTAAGCCTTGCCACATACTGTGTTCCTGCATAATGGTGTCCCTTCATAAGGTGACCCACCACTGGCCCGTGCAGCTACAAACCTACTAGCAATTACTAGTCTTGTCCGCAAAGCCATAAAATGCATCATCACTGATGTAAACCAGGACACTAAGAAAATAATTAGGCTTGGCCAGCAAAAAATTTGGATTTGTTAAGGGTAAATCATGCCTTCTAGATTTTGGGAAGTTCTTTGAAAACATCATACAGGCTGTGAACAATGGTCCCAATATTCACACTGCCTACCTGGATTTGACAAAATGATTTGGTAACGTACCACACAAATGGGATGATAAATACATAAATATCCTTAAATGTGTAGCCCTCGGTGGTAAGATGCATTGCAAACTGGCTCAAGGACAGAGCATGTTGTGATGGTTGTGATGCCTTCCCTCTTAAAATGCTTCCAGTGGAATTCCTCAGGCTCCACAAATAAAACAGGCCATTGAATGCTCGAACTACAGATCTGAACCTGTTTAAGCAAATAACCAAATCACTCTGGGGATACAGATTTGTTACACAATGGCTAGCCCTTCTCTGGCACAAACGTCCTCTCCAGATTAAGTAATATGAGACACTATCTTCCTTTAAAGAAGAGTTAGACAATTGGATCGGTATTCATAAATTTACACTAGTCTGTCTCTCTCTCTTAAAAAAAAAAAGGCAAAGTCTAAGGATGAATATTGCGGAGCTATAGACGACTCCATTGGCCTCACTACCTTGTAAATTCTGCGATTCTGTATGTGGCATAATACACAAGCATTGCTTAGCATTATCATAGAAATACATACTTCTAGGTGAGCAACAAATGCATCTCTGCATGTGTTTAGTTAGTGATGCTAAATGAAATGTTTTGTACCGATAAAAAAGATGATCCCGTACAATAAGACATGGAATGATCTTCGCACGATATGACCAGACTTGACCAAGCGCTGCGCAGTTTGGCACAACGACACTACATCACAGGAAATGATTAATATGCATAGCCCCACATTCCAGTGATTGAGGTTTTACAGGTCAGCTCTTGGTAATGAGGGCTCTGCATAACATACTTGTATTTCTCTGGGTTTTCTCTTGGTGCTCTAGCATATTTGTAACAACTGAATTGCTCATAGATGTGTGTGAACAACCACATGTGGTATTAAAAAAAGCTGTGACCTCCACTGTTTTGTCTCTTTTTCTAAACTGTGGAAGGCGGTCGGTGTTGATATATCAATAAAGCAGTCAGCTGCAATTTATAGGCATGGAAGCATGAACTATTTACACCGGTAAACTGCCTTATAGGCAATACTGAGCAGTGTTGTCTATGCAGTCCTGTGGTAGAAAAGAAATAAGGTATTTTTTTCTTTGCGGTAGCATAGGAGTTGTTCAGTTTTGCCAACTTTATTTTGAGAATAGTACTGTGGTTTAGGTGAGTACCAAGTACTGATTAGCTGTATTTTACTGTTTTCAACTGAGTTTAAACAGCTCCCTCCTCTTTGATTTTAACTCTAGCTTTGTAGTACTTTTATTTTTTTTCTTTTGCATTCTGTTTTTTTTCAGTAGTACATTATTTTCATTATTATGTGGCAGATTTATGCTTTATGTTTTTAGTTTGCTTAATCTGGTTTATTTAGCTAGAATCAGATCTCTTGGCAGTAATGCTGCCATGCATATTAACTGCAGGTATTTCATTCGGAGATAAAAAGTAGAAAAAGTGTGAGGCTTTATTGAAATTTATATGCAGCGGTTCTGGAGAGATGTACATAATCTGATAAGCAAATAGTGTTCAGGAAAGAACTTTCTATTACTTAGTCTTCAGGAGATAAATGAAGACACTGACCAACGGCTCCCTACTGAAATGTCAGCACCTGTAATATCAAGTGGGGACAAGCTGAAAAAAGGACTGAAAACCCAGAAAAAGAGCAAATCTTGAAGATCATTGTTCTTAAAATGTGTTTTTTGCAGGTGTGCTTGTGCCTCAAACTCTTTTATACCAATTATGAGATTGTCATACCTCAGAGAAAAGGCAATATTCCAAGAAATCGCCATGTCAGACTTAACATATGTAAATCTGTCTTTTGGCCATTCAGTTTCCATTACACAGAACTCATTCTAATAGGTCCTGACATTTGACCTGCTCGGCCTGACCAGCACTTGATTAGTCTTCACAGAAGAGGTCTAGCCACTGACCTAAGCAAGCCTAGCCTCTTTCAGCAGATTTATTCCTTTGTGAAATACTTTTGCACCTCTCTGGCTACGTATAAATCTTAGTGCAACCCAGAAGATGCCACAAAATAGAGGCCTGCACAGAGGATTATCTGGTGGCTTTTGAAAGGTATGCAGGTAAAGAAAATTTGCCCAAGGGTTAGTGGACCAGAATGCCCTTGTCCCGTTTAACTGGTGATGCTCTGAAAACATTTGACATATCTTTAAGAAACTAATTACAAATGGCTGGATTCAAATGTATTTTGAAATGTGGCTTTGTGTAAATAACACAAGTAAAATGCTGGACATTTTGCTCTATTGTAACCTAATGTGGATAACACACAATGAACCCCATTTTCTAGATAGGGTTGATGCGTCTTGTCAACTATCACCATCTCTCTTTGTTCAAGGCCACTTTCCTACCTTCCTTGACACTAATGCCTGACTCAAGGGTCTTCTCTCTCACAATCCATCCACCTCTTTGTTGCCCAGGTCTCCTCTTGCCTTCTTTCAGTCATATCACCAGATTGGCTTCTACTTTTCTGCAAATATGCGTGAACCACTTTAATCTGTTCTGACCTTTTCTGCAATTGGAGCTACATTGACTTCTCTTATGTCTTCATTTCTTTGTCCTGCAGTGTGCATCCCACCACCCATTTCAGGAACTTCATCTCTATCACCTCTAGCTTCATCTGCCTTTGCTGTATCGTACAGTAGTACTGGTCGCACCGCTGTTTTGTACACCTTACTTTTCAGTTTTCTTTCATACATTACACCCGATACTGTGCCAATTGGCTGCATACCCTCTGATTCTAGCTTTGACTTCTTCATTCAGACACCCATTCTCCTCAACCATCCCTCCCAGATAATTAAGCTATTAACCTTTTCTACTATCTTATCTTCTATCTCAGTTCTCAACGTCTAATGATTTCTCCTTTTGCTGCTTGTACAACTGTTTTTATCTATACTCTGTTTCAGCCCATGTGCTTTCAGTTTTGCATTCCATTCTTCTATCCTTTGCTGAAGTTCTTGCTCAGTGTGTCTCTGTAATGCCACATCTGCATACAGAAACTTTGTTGATCTGCCCCCTTTGACCTTCTTTCTAATTTAGTCCACCAGTATTGACAGCAGTTGGCTCAGACCTGAACCCTGATGCACACCAACTCCCTTTGGGAACCAATCTGTGAGAGTGAACACTATTTGTACTCGTGTCATTGGATCCTTGTGCATAGCTTGAAATAATTCTACCAGTGTTTCTTGGCCATCAAACCACAGCAGGACTGTCCAAATCAGCTTTCCTAGGACCTTGTCATATGTTTTTGTTACTGATTAAATTTGTAAGATGTAAGTCAGACTTGCATGCACAAAGGATACTAAACCTTCTTTAAAGTGCATGTCTTTGCCTGTAACCAAGAAAAAAATATTGACATAAAAAAAAAAAAAAATATTAAAATGTAAAGCAGTTTTATCTGCTCTACAAAAAAAATCATAGTCAAATACTGTGTTGTTAATGACAGCAGTAGAATAGCTGCTAATATGGTTAGCAGGTTTTCAGTGTTCTTGAGAATGTACCAAATGCAATGTAATAATGCTGAACTGTTAACTTCTAGAAGTGAACAAACTTTTTTCTGTTACCATGATAAACATGAAATACAGTACTATAGTGGAAGTGAAAGCGAACTATGATAGATTTAGAAAGCATGCTTATGTTGATTATATGACATATTTGCAAGTATAAGAAAACTGGTAAGCTAAAAGAGGGTGTGATACATGTATATGGAGACAAGTGGGGTACAGTGTAACACTCTTTTGGGTAAAGCTCAGGTGCCTAATTTGTCTCATTAGGAGATAGGTCATGATTTGTTCGAATATAAAGAGCCAAAGAAGCTATAGAGAACCTTTTTATCTAGATATACTGCTAGAAGTGTATATAGCTCTTGTAAGCAGAAAACTGCAAAGCTGGAGCATACAAAAGAAGCTAAGATTTGGCTCTGAATGAAGGGTCACATAAGTGTATATTCAGTCTTATCAAGACTCCTTTTAAAATATTATAGGAAGTCAGTGTAAACACCCCCTCCATTAAAGCAGTATGGTAGCTGGAGTGAAATGAGAAGGATAACTGCCCTGGTCACAAAGTGTTGGGTATGGCGCAATCAGCCATTCATGGGACACTAGTTCACAGAACTGGCACAGGGAACTAGATAAACCAGCTACACTTCTGCATTAAAGCAGTAAGATACATTTTGTGGAGATGGAAAAGGATTCCCAGTTCAGACTGCACTAAGGGAATTAGGCATAGAAATAGAGGAATTTACATAGGGGTCTCATGATGAACAAGAGACAAGGAAAGCTGAAGAGAATCTTAAGAGTTCTCACTGCTACACCAAAGCAGAAAGCCACCAAGGAAAACTGCTAAAATCCCTCTGAGAATGAGAAATGGAAGCGACTGGTATCCTTAGTGGCAGAAAACTATTTTTCAGAGTTGTCCATTATAAGGGAAATATTACAGGAAGGGCAAAAAGCCTATATTGGTAGGAAAGAAAGCTCTGACCTCAACTTTACATAAAAATACTGAGAACACTGAGCTTGGCTGATGCTCAGAAAAGCTACATAAAGAAATCAGTGGAAATGAACACTAAACAGAGCTACAGACAATAATGAAAAACAAGTGGAAAAAGATCATAGAAACAAAACCACTAATCCAATAAAACGATCGTGTCAGCAGACAGGTTACAAGTCCATAAAATGTTTATTGTATAAATTCCACAAGCGCTTTCACCCTAACTCAATTGTAGGGCTTTTTCAAGTGTAAAACAGTGTAACTGTTCAATCAGCCATCTTTAAATAACTTCATTTTTAAAAAAGGCGCCAAAACCAGTCTGACCTAAATTTAAAGTAACCACGCACATTTTTACCACAGTCAAGTTTAAAAACACAAATTCACTTTGTTTACAAAACATTAATAAACTTGATAAAACTTTAAATCAAAGTAGTATAAAATAACACAAAATAACAGTTCTATCTAAAAAAGAATAAAAGGATGTCAAAAATTTAAAATACTTTAAAATTATGTTAAACAATACAATCAAAATGTTACTTTAATTGTTTCAGTGGTTGTTTTAAGTAATTATTTTGATAAATCTTCTGCTTTTTTTAATCAAATAAGGCTTAATAGAAATATGCTCATTTAGTCCCGGAGGGTGGGTGGCATTCAGTCTAATTTGCCAATAGGTCTCCCTACAGCATAACCAGTTCTCCCAATCTCCCCCTTTAGGGTCAATAGGTACTTGTTCAAGAATCCCAAAATGAAAGCCAATTAATGCATTATTAATATTCCCTTTTTTATGTTATATAAATGTTCATAAATTTGTTTGTTCAACACGCTCTGACTTCCCTATGTAGAAACTAGGACAGTCTCTACACATGGCTAAGTACACAATACCCTTAGTATGACAGTTACCCTTCTTTAAGTAAATCCTACTGTTGCCATAATTTTTTAAGATGATGGGTACTTCATCCAAAATGTATCTACAATACACACACCTACCACACCTACTAGCTCCCTTGTCCAAAGTAGTTGTACATCTATAATTGTTACTTTCAAACACCCTTTTCAGATTTGTTCCTGTTTCCTAAACAAAGTTAGGATGATCACCTACTTTGTGTACCAAGTCCTTTTTGTGCTTTATCATCATCCAATTTCTCTGAATGAGGTCCTTAACTTCCCTTGTAATGTTACCGTGTTGAAGAACCATAGCTCTTTTAAAAGCTTGTTCAATATCCACTTCATGACCTTTTACAGTTTCCAATGGTTTCCCCAAAATAGGAGACTATCTAGTTGCACACCCATTTATAATTTCTTCCGACACTTCCTTTATTAAACTATCAGGGTAACCCCTTGAACTAAAATCAGAAATAAAATCAATTTCCACTAAAAAATCATCCCACTCTGATGACATCCTGGCCGTTTTCACCATTTGGCCCTTGACTATACTCCTTTTTTGTTTCCAGGGGTGGTCACTATTGTAGGGAAGGTAGGAATTACTGAAAGTATTTTTCCTATAAATTCTTGATTTCAGTCCCCCATTAATTTTATCTAACCTCACATCTAAATAATTAATTCCACCCTGGTCAAAATTAAATGTACATATTAAGAATCCAGTGGTGGAATTTAAAAACTCAACAAACTCCACAGAAGTGTTTGCTGGTCCTTTCCAAATAATAAACAAATCGTCCAAGAAGCGTCAGTATAATTTGATGATGATGTAAAAATCTGAAAGAAACGAATGCTGCAGCTCCCGTTGTAAAAGGAAAAGGTCGGCGTAGATGGGGGCACAAGCTTCCCCCATAGCTACGCCTGTAACCTGCTTGAAAGTTTCCCCCTCAAAATACACAAAATTGTTTTCCAACACAATTCTCATTAGTTCTATCAACAGGTCAATATCAAAGCTCAAGGTAGACTTACTGTCCTTCAAAAGTAGCCAAAAGTAATCTAAACCCTCATCAGTTGGAATACAGGTGAATAGGTCAACCACTTCAATGGTTAAAAAGTACACCTCACCTTCATAAGACTGCAATGTCAAACCACGTAAAAAATCCCAAGAATCCTTCAACATATGCTCATACTGATCAGGGATGTGTTTAAGTGTATGGTCCAAAAAAGATGCAATAGCATACGTCTTAGACCCCTTCCCTGACACAATTGGCCTATATATGGAGGGTCAGTTGTACTTTTATGGATCTTTGGAATTCCGAAGAAAGTCACTAGTCTTGGTTTCTTAATGGTCAACATAATACCAATCTTTTCATCCAGTCTACCTTCCATGATGAATTCTTCTATGGCTAGATCTATTTTCCTGTAAGAGATGTTGATCTCATTCATAGAAACTGGAATGTAGACATCAACGTCCCCCAGGATGTTCAAAATTTTACTAGAGTAATCAAAAGTGTTGACCAAGACCATACTGCCCCCCTTATCGGGTTTCATAATTTGAATCCCCCTGTCATTGAGCAAGTCCTTCAAGATGTGTCTTTCCCTTGTGGTCAAATTAGCCGTAAACAAAATCTTTTTCTTAATTTTTTTTATCTACACTCAGTTTGTATAAATCTGATGCACATGTCTCTTCAAACACCTGTAAAGCCGGCTGGAGAGGAGGGTTGAATGTACTAGCCTTTCTAAAGCTGGTTGTATCATAGCCATTGGTCTGCTCAAACATTAATGCAAAATTTAATTTTCTAGTGTAGAGTTTTAACTCTGAGAGTATCACATCAAATCTAACTGTTGGAACAAATTTAAAACCTTTTTCAAAAAGGTGAAAGTGTTCTTCATTAATCTCAATCCCACTTAGGTTAAACATTTTAAAAGCATTGTAGGAATAAGTCACTTTATCAGAATCAGTAACTATTTCCCTATTTACTTTATTGTCCAAGTTAATCATTACACTTTTCCTTTCTTTTTTGTTTTCACTTGGTTCCTTCCTCTTTCATTTCCCCCAGAAAAATCCTGTTCATTCAACTCTTTCTTCTCCTCCCTTAGCCATGTCAATAGTAACTATCACATCTTTGTCAGCATCCACAATGGTGGGGTTAACTGTGGGAAATATTAATCACTGGGGTGGTTAGATTGTGGTGCAAAACGTCCACAGTAATTTGTCTATTATTGACACATTTTTCACCTATTTTAGATTGTTCAACTGTTTTAGATTTGGTCAAGTCACTTACAGCTGTAGGATCAGATTGTTTGTATGAACTATTCCTATAAATTCTCCCCTTGAACACATAAGCCCTATTTTCACTGTATTGTTTCAAATCCCTTCCTAATTTCCATTTACAAATGGAGCCTAAACACACTGGCTTTCGTTTTGGGATTCTTGAACAAGTACCTATTGACCCTAAAGGGGGAGATTGGGAGAATTGGCTATGCTGTAGGGAGACCTACTGGCAAATTAGACTGAATGCCACCCCCCGGGACTAAATGAGCATATTTCTATTAAGCCTTATTTGATTCAAAAAAGAAGATTTATCAAAATAATTATTTAAAACAACCACTGAAACAATTATTAAAGTAACATTTTGATTGTATTGTTTAACATAATTTTAAAGTATTTTACATTTTTGACATCCTTTTCTTCTGTTTTAGATAGAACTGTTATTTTGTGTTATTTTACACTACTTTGATTTAAAGTTTTATCAAGTTTATTAATGTTTGGTAAACAAAGTGAATTTATTTGTGTTTTTAAACTTGACAGTGGTAAAAATGTGCGTGGTTACTTTAAATTTAGGTCAGGCAGGTTTTGGCACCTTTTTTTAAATGAAGTTATTTAAAGATGGCTGATTGAACAGTTACACTGTTTTTACACTTGAAAAAGCACTACAATTGAGTTAGGGTGAAAGCGCTTGTGGAATTTATACAATAAACATTTTATGGACTTGCAACCTCTGTGCTGACACTATCGTTTTATTGGATTAGAGCTACAGACAACACAGAGAAAGCAGATGTGAAGCCACAGTTTGAGGAAATAAATGGCCTGCTATACAAGTAAACCGATTTGAGGAAGAGGGAGATATAGGGAAAATATTAAGACAGTTATACTCCTAAATCTTTTATAGCCCTTATAATGAAATTGACACACGCACACATTTCAGGTGGTCATTTAGGCATGGACAAGTTGAATATTAGTTTTTGCTAGATTTTATTCACCTGGTATTATGAAAGATGTATTCAGTTTGTGTTCAACTTCTGCCCATTGTGTTAAGTGACAATAGCCAAACCAAGATTTAAAAATGTTCTAATATCCTTGACCCTTATCCCTTTTGAATGCCCAACAATGGATGTTTAGTTCCATTTGTAAAATCAGATAATGGTCATCAGTTTGTTCTCACCAGTACTGACTACTCAACATTTCCAAAGACAATACCACTGTGAAGAATCAATACAAAGTTCATATCAAAGAACTAGTTATGTTCTTTTCCAGGATAGGTGTTCCCTGAGAAATCCTTACTGATGAAGCCGCACCATTAATGTCCAAAGAAATACATAAACTTTGTCAGAATTTTAAAGTGCATCAGATAAGGATGTCTGTATACCACCCATAGAGAAATGGGTTTGTTTTAAACTCTCTAAACTACTCTGGCATTAAGCACAGGGGGCTTGTGCCAAGAGTACAGCAATTTTTCCATCTTCATCTGCCTGTCTTCTTTTATATATAAACACCTTTATTAGTCATAACTAAAATAGTAAAATTGGTATAAATAGATTAATCTAAAAGAGAAACTATAGTGATATTTTGTTTTTCTGCACTACGCACACATTGATCCATCCTCAACCCCTTTTTCAGTTTTGCACATGGGGTCAGGGTCTCACTTCTGCAATAATAATCATGTCGAGCTAAGGTTTACGCCACCAGGAGGTTTGTCCTACTGTAGTAGTTCATTCATACCAGTCACTCATGTGCACACACCCACTTGGAGACAACTCAGTGTCCTATCCACCTACTGCATGTCTTTGGAATGTAGGAGGAAACTGGAGCACCCGTAAGAAGCCCATGTGACCACAGGGAGGACATGAGACTCTGCATAGAAGGCACTCCAGCTGAGAATCAAAGAACCAGAGAACCTCTTGCTGTGAGGTGACAATGCTAACCACTGCACCATCATAGCCACCCTATGCACACATATTTTAACATTTTAAAAATTTAGTAACTCACACATTTACATAAATCATTCAGTTTCTTCCTTTGATTAAACCTTAATCCTCCTGAACATTACTCTGCATACATTGTTTCCAAAGAGTTAGTTTACTTCAATTTAATTTGTTCTTTACTTTTTCTTAAGATTCCACCTCTTCTTCAGTTAGTCAGATTAGATTTTGATTTTTAATTTTTACAAATTTTTGGGAAGCCAGTAGCATTAAATTTAGTAATATCTTACTATGTGTAGGTAAGTTGGAGCCTATGTCCCAGCTCAAAAGAATTTTCCTTATCTACAACAATTTACTCTTCCAACATTTCATAACAAAACACACTTTTGGGGAATGTTTCAAATCTGCTAGCTCACTACATTGCTGGATCATATACCAATTACTAATCTTTACCACCATATCACTAGAATTTGCTGTCTACCTGAGGAATTTCTTTTTCTGATACTTGCTTGGGGTGCAAAAATAGCGATGCAAGTACTTCAAAGCAAAAATCCTAAACCTTCTGGACTTTATTGCATACTTTGGAGCAAAGCAGTTGTTTTTCCATTGCTTCTTGATAAATGACCTTTTCAGTATCTATTCCAATCTTTTTTT
Source organism: Protopterus annectens (assembly GCF_019279795.1). Taxonomy (NCBI): domain Eukaryota; kingdom Metazoa; phylum Chordata; order Ceratodontiformes; family Protopteridae; genus Protopterus; species Protopterus annectens. Next base: position 1,117,723,047 of record NC_056748.1, read on the forward strand.
TCTGTCTTCTTGTGTTTGATTCTTATAATGTAATGATTTATATATGTGCTTATTGTTCCTTTTTAAACAGCTGCTTCTGTTCTAGACTTAATTAAAAACTTCTAGCATTGCTGGTCTTTCACTTGCGCCTCCCATATCCCTTACTTTGTTTAAGGCTTTAATTAAATTTATACAAAGCATTTCTATGATTTGAAATACTGATTTTATGTATTTGCAATGTCTGTTTTATTTGCGGTCTCTTATTCAATATGATTTATGTTTTACATTTTTGAACTCTGTTTTAAACTTTGTGATACTTTTGTATTGCTATTTAGTCTATTGTACTACAGTCCTTATTTTAATATCTTTGTAAGGTACTTTATATAATGCTGTTTAACTACTGTAACTTCACTTGGGAGCTTTTCTCCCCGGGTCCCTGCTGAAAAAGGACGTCTCGCCCAGCCAGACACTACCCAGTTACTGGATACTGGTGCCAGTTCCTAGAGTGTGGGAGGGGCTGTGAAACTGTTTATACCATCCCTCAGGAGGCTGTAATCAGCATTGGAGAATTTTTTGTTTGACTCTAGCTAGATGAAGATCGGGGGAGATGGTGACTTTAAAAGTGACCACTTTATGGTCCGATACCAGGGTGGATGATGCTGCAGGGACGCTGCAGTGGTTACTCATGTTGGTTAATATTAACCCCACGATATCACCACCTATTGTTGGGAGGGGGGTATCAACTAGCTTGTTCCAAGGCATTTACATTGACAAAATCGAGGAATCTCTGGACATTTGTGTTCTGGCATGAGTAGTTCTTCCAATCTATGTTTGGGTAGTTAGTCACCCAGGATCAGTTTAAAGGGTTGAATCTTGATAGATTTGAAGATGTCCAGATAGGCAGACTGGGCATCTTGAATCAGATTTGGGGACTGGTTGATGGCCATGATTTGTATCGTAGGTTCATAGATGTGTACTAGGCTAATGGCTCTAGGGCCTTTACAAGACTAATACATAGAAGTGCCCTGACATCTTGCCGCCTGATGTTAAGTCCCACTGCCTGTATCAAGTAGAGCCACTGGAGTGAACTTCCCATCCACTCATCAAGATTTCTCTTGAAGAGGGCTAGTGAGGTGCTCTGCTTGACATGTATGGAAAGTCTATTCCAGAGCATGGGCAGTCTCTGGGTTATGAACCTGTCCCTCCAGCATCTGTTGATTGTGGTAATGAGAGTCAGGTCTCTGGAGTGTCTGGTGCGGAGGGATTGGGATTTCTTTAGATGTAGCATTTCTAACAGCTGGGTCAGACATGGCTTTGTAAGTCAAGCGAGATCACCTCTAAGCAGACGATATGAGACAGACAATAGCTGGAGTATTTTGAGTCTGCCTGTGTAGGACATGTGTTTAAGGCCTAGCATCCTCTTTCACAAAACCAAATTGTGTAGGATCTAAAGTTTGGATATTCCCTATATCCTTGTTAATTAGGTCCATGATGATGTGATAGCCTTACATATCAGACTCATCAGGCTAATGGGGTGATAATTTCTAGGGTCTGTAGTCGCTCCTCCTTTATGGAGTGGGATGACTGTATCAGTGTGCCATTTGGTAGGGACAAAGCCTGAGCTGAGGCTGTGAGTGAACAGAGCACATAGATGTGGTGCCAGTTCACTTCATAGTTCACTTAGTAGTTCATGTAGAACACAGCCAGGGATATTGTTGGGTCCCATGGAAGCTGTATTCTTGGCCTTAAACAATGCAGCTTTAACCTGTGCTGCAGTAATGCAGGGTGCCTGGTATTCTTCCAGTATTGAGATTGGTCCTTTAGGGGGTGAGAGAGGGGTAAAGTTGGCACTGAATCTGTCAGCCAGTATGTTGGCTCAATATAAGAGGTATCATTGTGCAGTAACTCCGAGCAAATCTGGGTATTGCCATGGAGATTCTTGATATAACTAAAGAAGGCTTTGTGGTTTTTAGTGTCTGCCGCAATTCTGCCTTCATAGCTGGCTTTGGAGGTTTTGATGAGGGATCTCAGGTTTTTGTTGAGGCTAATAAGGGAATTTTTCCAGTCTCCAGACTTCACTTTTCTGCAACAGTTTCTTCCTTCTGTTGTACAGTTTATTAATGAGAGGGGACCACCATTTTGGAGGAGAGCATCTTGGTTCTGTTGGGTATGGCAAGTTCCATGCATTTATGTACGTGTTTGTACAGTGCATTGGTGTATGATTTGGCAGTCATGGATCAATTTTCCATTGGCATGGGTGCTATGAATTTAGTCACTTCTGTTTTTAGAAGTCCAAAGTCAACTTTGGAGAAGTTTTTCATGGTGGTTCCCTTTGCGGGGGGTATGGGTGAGATGTGGATTTCCATGGTAATTAGTTTGTGGTTGGATCTAACCAGGGAGGAATTGACTATTGGTGTAGAGCAATGGTTGCCCATGTTAGTAATAACCAGGTCAAGAATGTTGCTTCCTCTAGTGGGGGGTAAGCATGAGCTGGTCCAGGACAATGGAATTGATGAATTCCAGGAAGCATTGGGCCAGTGTATCGGTGCTCGAGTAGTTTTCCCAGTTGGAGGGGTAGTTGAAGTCTCCTAGTATGAGAGAGTTGGATTGGACCTTGATAGATTCCAGGGTGCTTAGAAATGTGGAGTTAGTCTAGGGACATGCTTGGGGACCTATAGCAGGCTACGACCTGGATCAACATCTTACCCAATGTTAGTTGTACCTGAAGTATCTCAGATGCGTTATGCTGGGCTACTAGCCTGGAGGTGTGCATATCCTTTATGAATATGGAGACATCACCTTTGGAGCTTCAGTCCATGTTTTGGGGCCGAAAGGTGTGGAATGAGTTATAGCCTGGTATTGCAGGGGAGCTTTCTGCTGCTTTAAATCAGGCCTCTGTTACAGCACAAAAGTCTATGTTCTCCATTTTGAGGAGTGCCTCGAGTGAGTGCATCATGAAATTTAGACTTCTAGCATTGAACAGCATGACCCTCCAACTGCATTTATTTATAGTTGTTGTGGTAATTTGGTTTTTGGAACTCCGCCTATAGGGGTGGCAAGAGCCATAGCTAGTACTCTGAAACCCAGGGGTGACAGATACAGGCCATCTCTGGCAAAGCATTGAGGTCTGTCAATCATGTCATCCCAAGTACAGATACTGGATTTCCTTAGAATGACACCAGAAACAGCCAATTGTTGAAGTCCATAATTTTCTGTTTGTACTGCGATGATATTCTGGGTGATGGTAGGATACTGCTCAGGGCTAATGTCATACCTGCCTGGGCCACATAATCCAGAGCTCCACCATGTCTCTTTTCATGTAGTCCAGGGAGGTGCATCTCAGATCATTCATACACACATGGACAATGACCGAATCATGCTTGTACTTGTTGTGGAGTGACCTGAGTGCATGTGTTATGTGTCGGATTCTGGCACCTAATAGACAGCTGACTGTTACCTTCTCCTTATTCAACCTAGTGAGTGCGACATCTGTGTGCCTCACTATTGAGTCACTTTTATGATTAGTGTATTGGGCAAGGTGTTTAGCCTTAGGGTGAGGGGGCACTGTGGAGGTGAGGTATGTGTCCTGTGGTTTGTGCTGTGTTGTGTTGATCGAGTGTGTTTCTGTCTTGGAGGTCTCTGCTGTTTGGATAAATTTCTATTGAGTCCCGCTGTGAAAGTGGGTATGAGGTTTGTGATTTTATGTGAGAGGTGTGATAGTGGGTGTTCTGGAGGTCTGTGTGTTCCATGTGGTGTACTGCAGGTGTTGACCTTCTCCTCTTGATTAGCTAGTAAACTTTGATACAAGTGCATGTCTCACAAATCTGAGTGCTGGAAGGTAAGAGAAGAGGGTTGTCTGCATACATGAGGCAGTTGCTACACTGCCTCAGAATGCCCAAGTGCACCAGGAGAAAGCACAGGGAACCTCTCTTTAATCATGCCAGCAGGGGTGGTCATAACTACCAAGTACTGGAACTATTTCCATGAAGAACGACTAGTGCTGATGGCTCTTGGGTGTGCTGGAATAATTGCTACAAAAACCTGTTGAAGTGCAAAGCAATTAGGCTATTTTGAAGTACAAGAGAGAAAGAACTAGCAAGATCTAAGGGAAAAACTGAAGTGCAGACATTCTGGCACCAGTAATAGTTTACCACAGCTCAGTGCTGCTGAGCAGAGCTTAAACTACTGCAAACCCATGCAAAAGTGGGCTTTTAGACCAGAAAGTTGAAAGCGATAGAAAAACTGCCCAAACGTTGAATAAACTACAATTTCTGGGTCAGAAACTCCTCTTGTGGTAAATAGGCTACCAAGTGCTTACCACTCCCACTGATAAGCGAGAAGGCTTCCCTCCAACACAGAAAGGCTTGGGGGTGGGGGGGACTCAGAAACTTACAAACAGTCCTAGATACAGCAAATCTGTATCTGGACTAGACTGCTTATAGGAAAGGTGGAAAACCAGCTTAGAACTTTTTACAGAAAAGTAGCTAAAACAGCAGTAAAACAATTCAAATGCAGTGCAAGTTAGCACACTTGAGCATGTAGCAATATTAAAGCAAATATGGTTTAAATAAATGCAATTAAATTAAAAAATGACTAAAAAACATGCAGAAGGCAGTAAATTAAGAAAAAATCTAAATGGTGTCAGAGTATCAGAAAACAATGCCAGCAAATATAAATAAATCAGTCAAGAAAAAATTAAGACCATGCAGAACACTGAACAGTTAAAAGTGCCAAAAATATACTTATCAGCTCTATATTTACAGATTGAGAAGCACACTCATTCAGACCAAAAGGAGATTCTAGCAATGGCAGATTCTGGCAAAGTGTTTTTTATATAAAGTGGAAAGCAAGAAAGGAGGAACAGAACATAATTCAAGGTTAAGAACCTAAGTGGGTTGGCCTTCTCAAATGTTCTCTGTATTAGGTAGAATGAGCTAATGACACTAGACTGGGAAAAGTGTCCCAGATCAAATTTACAGTAGGGAGGCAGACATCTGCAAAGTCACCAAGTATAACAAGACACCAACAGGAAGGGAGGGTGGGAAACTATACTATAGCTACTAGATACAAACAGAAAATACAACTCAGTATGAAAAAGCAGGTTTACGGTTAAGTAATTCAGTAAAAATGAAATAACATTAATGATACACTAACAATGAAAAATGCAGTTAAAACCATATAAAACAGTACACAAATGCAGGGAAACAATAAAATATAGCTTTATAATAGTGCAAAATGTCGTAGATTAGCTGTACAGCACAATTATAAGCATTAAGAAGTGCAATTCAATGAAATAAATGTAAGAAATAACTTATTCTGCTCTTGGAGTTTTAGGGAATTTTTTGCTTTGTCCCAGTGATGAATCACCACTCCACAGCCTGGTAAAAACAAGCACAACCCCCTGCAGGCACAGGGTTTAAATGCCAGAAAAGATGGAAGAATCTCGAAGTTCGAATTACTACCCAGTCCTGCCTAGCCCCTGCTCTTTTAACCAATCACTCATGCTAGAGAAGGTCAGACAACCCTGTTACTCTCAGTAGCAGTGAAGACCAGACACTACCAGCAGAAGATGGCTGCCAGAAACACAGGAAACTCAACAAGCAAAACAACCAGGCCTGGATAACAGCAGGCCTCTATCCAGACTATGCTACCGGAGTAGAACACAGAAACCTCACAAAAAAATGCACAGAAAATCACAGGTAGAGCACTCACAAACCGAGACTACAACTTTCAGTATGAAAAAGCAGTTTACAGTTGAGAAATTCAGTAAAAATGCAATTACAGTAACGAAACACTATCTCACAATGAAAAATGCAGTTAAAACAGTATAAACAGTACATAAATGCAGTGAAACAGCAAATGGTGCAACATGTGGTAGATTAGCCGTATAGCACAATTATAAGCATTAAGTAGTACAATTCAATGAAATAAATGTGAGAAATAACTTATTCTAATCTTGGAGTCTTATGGAATTTCTGCTTTGTGCCAGTGATGAAACACCACTCCACAGCCTGGTAAAAACAAGTATAGGGGTCTTGTCAGTGGTTAACCACACCTGGAGTGTCTCTTGTGTGTCATACTGTTTGACCAGCCCTGAGGTGTGTATGTTTTTAATATATATTGAAACTCCACCTCCTTCGGCTTTACTGCCCACAGTTTGGGGTCTGAATGTATGACAGGATGAGTAACCAGGTAAGGCTACTTGCAGATACATATGTTATTTAACTAATAAAACCATGCTTTCTAAATTTAGCAATCATACTATACTTTCGCTTCTACTTTACTGTCATATTTTGTGTTTAACACTGTGATAGAATGGTATGGAAGGCAGTTTCGAACCTGCAATCCATATTTTTGCTTGGCCTCCTCTTGCTAACATGATTTGCTCTCAGTCCCTTGGTTCCTTTGCTAAATACTGTGTGATCATGTGCAAGTTTAACCAGACAGTACTACAGGGCAACTGGGAATTTAGGCCAGTATCATTAATGGTGTCCTGGACTGTACGCCCAGTAGCTACCTATAAACTTTTATATTTAATGCTACTAAAGGCCGTAAAGTTTTATGGGAGCAACTGGCAACAACTACTGAAATGTCTCCTCTCTGCTTTAAGATAAGTACCCTGACCTCACATATGGTGTACAAGGTTCTGGGTTCAAGACTTGGCAGGGCTGATTATTTGTTGGGAGGGTGGCCTAATGGTTAAGGTGTTTGCCTTATAAACACAAGGTACATGGTTCGAGTCTCACAAGGGATAACTGGCTAGGCTTAAAATGGCTTGCAAGGGCAGTTAGCCTAGTACTAATCTATGAACCTGAGTGGATTCACACTATTTGAATTGTTTTGTGGCAGATATGTTGGAGGGCATACTAGATGTATCTAAATAAACATGAAAAAAAGAAAAAAAATGCCCTTTTAAAGAGTGTAATATGGTGTTTTACATATCTGCAGGGGAGGTTACTGTAATACCTACTGTAAGGGAAAATAGGGAGTGGGCACAAGTGGAACAAAAGGAAGCATGTAAAAGAAATGCTGTCCGACAATGTAAGTCGGAAGTATTTTGTTAGTACCCACCACTGAAAAGAAGATATTTTCGAAGTTGCAAGGCCCCTTTGATGTTACAGAGTAAGTTATTGCAATGAAATTTAGGGGGAGATGGGAAATATGGGAACAATTAAGCCAAAACATTTGCACCACATAAGTGCTCTGAAAACTTTTTTTTTTTGCTGGAAGTTAAAGTTCTGATACCATTTCCAAGCTAGGATAGACATTATCAGGGTCTCAAAATAAAAAGTAAAAGAATTTGCACTTAGAAATGGGGGCATAATCTCAGTCCTGATAAGTAAATCCAGTTTAATGCCCTGTCACCAAATCGAAACTATGCCTGGAAAGAAAATGCTCTGACAATGTACCTGAATGCCAGGGTCCCAATGCCAGCTGGTTATGCAACAAAAGTAAAGAACATTCTTAAACCTGTGCTAATGGAATTATCCCAACGTGACTGGAATAGTCCCATAGGACTGATTCCAAAGTGTGATGGATATGTAGGACCATACTTCTCAAGTGTACCTCATTACGAGGAATGTACCTCATATGGGGACTTAAAAAGTTCATGTTCCTCAAAGTTCCACATTGAAAGACTGTCACACATTCAGTGTTAGGTATTTATTTAAGTGAAATCCATGGTAAATAGAAATGAATCATATTAATTCATTAAAAGATCTTCTTTATAAGTAAAACCAGCATATTTTAACCATCATATACCCTTCTAAGTTGAAGTTGTTAGTAAGCCATTAGTATGTGTTCCACATTTTGCCCATTTGTTCCACATTATGCGGGCTAGTGTTCCTCATTTTGGAGATGGAAGGTTGAGAGCTATGTGTAGGATTTTGAAATGACATTAGAAAGGTAAATAACATATTTAAATGCGATTCGTATTCCATGCCTTGAGTGGATAAATTAATTGTGAAATTAGGGCAAAATTAGTTTCCTGTTCACTTCAAACTTTTTCAAAGCTGTTGAAAAACTATTGAAAAATCTTGCTAACATCAGACACTAAGGTATAATGGAAGTTTGTACACCTGATGCACCATCCATTACTAAGTCCTGCATTTTGGTTTATGTAGACCATGGATGGTTTTCCAGAAGCTGATTGACAAAATGTTTAGGCCTCACACATGTCATTCTACAGCCTACATTGATGATATTGTTATAGTCCTTGAAGATTACGAAAGATATCTGTCCAGAGTTCGACATTTTAAATTCTCTGTGCCAAGCTGGATTGATAGCTAACCAAGCTATGCGTAAGTTAGGCATGGCGGAAACACACTATTCAGTCTGTTCTAGGGCAAGAGCTAAAAGCTATGGGCTGAAAAAGATGAAAACAGTGCAAAAGCACTCCACATTAACCACTAAAAATCAAGAAAGGAATTGTTGGTCTGACTAATTTTATCACAAGTTTGTTCAAGATTTTGCACTGCTACTTGCCTTTTGACTTCCCTGACTAAAGATAAGGTTCCCTTGAAATGAAGGTGATGCGGACAGGTGAAAAGGAATAAGCCCTAGACATTTTAACATGCTGTGCTCTAAGCTTATTCTAAAGTCCTAGGGATTTTTAAAACACTTTCTAGCACACACAGGTGCTTCTGAGGTAGTCATTGACACAGAGTTGTTTCATGTTGCAGATAAGGAGAAACACCCTATCTGGTAAACAAACAAAGCTACATAAGGTGAGAAACAATTCACAGTTGTAAAATGCCTGTTTAGCCATTAAATAGATCCCATCCATAAATATCGCCTACTGAAGAAGGGTGTTAATGCTTAATTATATATCCTGTTTCCCTTTCAATGCCTTACTCACACTCTGAAAAGCAATGCAGTTGCAGACATATGCTACATGCAGCAGTTACATTATATGACAAAACTCAAAATAAATCTTTTTTGTCCACACTACCAACGCAGAATGATTACTGCCTTATTTTGGCTAAGAGAATTTAAGTTAATGCAGTCTGCATTGTTAACATGCAGATAGACAATTAAAATGAATATATGCACATGCACTTATATATGTATACATCTAAGAAATAATGTTTTATTGACCATTTTTTCTTAGTTGTCTGATACAGGCATAGTAATAAAGGTGTTTTCAAACACAAGGAAAGCATCCCAGTGGGCTTTATTTTTTAACAACAAAATGCTGCTGATCTCATTTGGTAGAGGCTATTGGCTCATCAGTTAGGAGAGGAATGTGATCATAGATATCAGATCATTTTAAATTTGAATGACATGAGAGAAAGAGATGGGTCTGTTTAAAGTTTTCATTGTATTCATTCGAAATTCAAAAGATCATACATAAAACATGCACATCATATTAGGTAATTAGGGAATGTCACCACTTGCAGGTACTATTACATCTTTCAAAAAAGAGTTGTAACTTTAAAGTCATTATTGTAAAATTTAGGAAAAGTCAGTGTTGCCTAATAGGTAGGGTACTTTTGTGTCAGTGCATATACAGGAAATGCAGATTCATAGGTTCACAGGTTAGTACTAGGCTAGTTACCCTTGTGGGCCATTTCAAGCCTGGCCAGTTTTCCTTTTTGTGCTCGACAACCTATCCCACTTGGTTATAGATTGGCCTTACCCATCCCATGGTCAATAATTCTATATTACCCCTAATGAGAATAGCTGAGATCATACCACAGATAATTTGAGGGTATTCATGCATGAGATAAAGCATTTAAGAGCTGTCACTCCATTTGAAGTTCAGGGGGAAAGTACTAGAGTAAAATATTTTTCTCATCCATAACATAAGTACAACAACTATCGGGATCTTCACAAAGAGGGTCACAAGAAGAGACAAAATGATCATAACAGGCATCAACATCAAAAGTAGTCATAAGATTTCATATTTCACCAATTGCATCTGGCATCCAGTCGCAAGGTGAGACTTCAGTTAAGATCGTTACAAATATTGAAGGTGACTTTAACATCTATAATTATTCCAGCTTTAAAATTGATTCACAGTTAGCAACTTTGCTATCCAAAGGCTTGTCATTTGTCCCCCTCGTAGGGGTGATATAGCAAAAACTTTAATTGACTTGAAACTTTTTACTAGAAAAGTGAATTTTAAATTGATTTTTAATTAAAATGAAAGTGTAAGTGAGTTTGTTGTTCCAAGTGCATATAATCCACCTCTAGCACCTATTATTTCTATGTTTGAAAAAATGTGAACTAGATATTAGGAAATTTAGTCACAGTGGAACAACCCATAGAGTACAGACTAATATTTCAACTTTTGAATGAATTGAAATTCAGTGGTTTAAGGATTATGAAACCTGACAAAGGGGGTGGTTGGGTATTTATGGAATAAGATGACTATATAAAATGAATGGCTGAAATGTTATGTAACGAAAGTAACTATGAGATTTTTTCAGTAAACAAATTAAATATTGCCGACAACAGAATTAAAATGTATGTCAATGACTTACTCATTCAACGTAGTATTGACTTGAATTTATATAATTATTTTTCCATGCCTGCATCAAAAATACTTGTGATCTTTGGGATCCCAAAGATCCACAAAGGCATGGAAAATCCCCCTTTGAGATCCATTGTTAACAGTAAGCAGTCTTTAACACACCCTATAGCAAAATATGTTGACAGTATATTAAAGAAATATGTGGTCAAAGAAACACAGATATGCAAAGATTCATGGTCTTTTCTTAGTAATATTAATACTATAATATACAATGAGCAATATGCTTTTTTAACCATTGATGTAAAAAATATAAATACATGTATATCACACGAAATAGCTATTGCATGGGTTTACTCTAAACTAAGAGATGGGGGAGCCACTAACCTTGAAGTTCTGAACATGAAATAATTATTTGACATTATATTAAATAGTAATTATTTCCTTTTTGTGGCTATGGGGTCCCCATGTGGGGGCAGTTATGCAAACCTTGTTTTAGCAGAATGGGAAAATGTTCGTTTTTAATGACAATAATAAATTTTTAACAAGATAAAATTTTATGCATGTTTTTTAGATATTTTTATTATTTTTAATGGGAATGGCTATGATGAATTATTTATTTGTTTGTGTCTTTCGGCTTTTCCCGGTTAGGGGTTGCCACAGCGGAACTCCGGTCCGCTAATGATTGGCAGTAGATTTTTACGTGCTGGCTTGCCGGGCCTAACGCACAACCTTCAATGAAGGAATGCCCATTTACGCATATCGCCACACAGAAGACGCTCTAACTGAGAATCGAACGGGCAACGTCTAACTGTGAGGCGACGATGCTACCGCGGCTCCACCACCGACTTATTTATTGAATATTTAAATACTACTACTTTCCTTCATTTTACTTACACGTATGAGAAAGATGAAATTTCTTTTTTAGATGTAATTCTTTTTAAAGATCATGTGTTTAATGGTTATAAGGCCAGAAATTTTAGGAAGTCCACATTTTCTAATTATTTTTTATACTTCACAAGTGAACACCCGATAACAGCAAAAAGTCGGTAGTTAAAGGCCAATTCATTCGTGTAGTTAGAATGGTTTCTTCGGAAACTGATTTTTTACTTGAATGTGATGATTTAACTTCAATGTTTGTTAGAAGAGGCTATCCGAATAAATTTGTTGAGGAGTTAAGAACTGAAGTAGTTAATAAATGCGCACAAGGTACTTAAGCAATTTTATGTGACCCTAGCATTCAGGAATACACCTCTGAAGATACCGATATGAGAAACAAAACAGATAAGATTGAGTTTTCTAATACATTATTTATCACCACGTTTAGTACTGATGCCCTAGATGTAAGGAATATTATACATAAGAATTGGCCCTTATTGTCTACTGATACAGGTCTGAAGAAACTTAGTAATATAAAACCAAAGTTTGTTTTTAAAAAAAAGTTTCAACTTTAAAAATATTTTAGATTTTCAAAACTTACTAATGAGTAGAATCAAAGGCATGTTCAAATGTGAATCGTGTCCCCATTGCAAGCATATTGATATAGGAAGCTCCTTTACCATTAGAAATATAAAATATGAAGCAAAATATAAGTATAACTGCAACTCTAATGGTGTAGTCTATTTAGCTAAGTGCCAGTATTGTCCCGGTTTTTATATAGGGAAAACAGGGAGACAGACTATACGAACATTTATATGCAATTAAAACAGAAAAACTGTATAATGCTTTAGCGAGCCATGTTAAAACCTACCCAGGACATTGTTTTAAATTTAGGATTATAGATCAAATTCAAAAGGATGAAAGAGGGGGACCTTCTTTACTAAAGTTACAAGTTTGTGAACTATTTTGGCAATTACGTTGTTACTCTTATGTACTACCTGGGTTAAATGTTTGTTCTGTAACTTGCATATTAAAATTAAAAATCTGAATAGATAACTTAATACTACGGGGAAGTCGTTTTTAATGCATCATGTACATAAATTGTTTAATCATCTTTTGGCTGTTCCCGTTAGCTGTTGCCACAGCAGATCACCTGTTTCCATTTCTTTCTGTCCTCTGCATCTTGTTCTGTCACACCAACCACCTGCATGTCCTCTCTCACCACATCCATAAACCTTATCTTATGCCTTCCTCTTTTCCTGTTACCTGGTAGCTTCATCCTTAGCATCTTTTTCCCAATATACTCTGCATCCCTCCTCAGCACATGTCCAAACCAATGTAATCTTGCCTCTCTGGCTTTGTCTCCAAACCTTCCAACCTGGGCTGACCCTCTAATATACTTATTCCTAATCCTGTCCATCCTCATCACACCCAGTGCAAATCTTAACATCTTTAACTCTGCCACATCCAGCTCAAACTCCTGCCTTTTTGTCAGTGCCACTGTCTCCAACCCATATAACATAACTGGTCTCACTACTCTCTTGCAGACCTTCTCTTTCACTCTTACTGGTACTCGTCTGTCACAAATCACTCCTGACACTCTTCTCCACCCACTCCACCCCACCTGTACTCTCTTCTTCACCTCTCTTCCACACTCACCATTACACTCTGAACTATTGATCCCCAAGTATTTAAACTCGTCCACCTTTGCCACCTCTACTCCTTGCATACTCACAATTCCTCTATCCTCCCTCTCATTCATATACATATATTCTGTCTTAGTCCTGCTGACCTTCATTCCTCTTCTCTCTAGAGCATATCTCCATCTTCTCCAGGGTCTCCTCCACCTGTTCCCTACTCTCACTACAGATCACAATGTCATCTGCAAACATCATAGTCCACAGGGACTCCTGTCTGATCTTGTCTGTCAACCTGTCCATCACCATTGCAAATAAGAAAGGGCTCAGAGCTGATCCTTGATGTAATCCCACCTCCACCTTAAACGCATCCATCACTCCCACTGCAGACCTCACCGCTGTAGCACTACCCTCGTACATATCCTGTACCAGTCTTACATACTTCTCTGACACTCCCGACTTCCTCATACAATACCACAACTCCTCTCTAGGCACCCTGTCGTATGCTTTCTCTAAGTCTACAAAAACACAATGCATCTCCTTCTGACCTTCTCTGTACTTCTCCATCAACACTCTGTAGTGCTCTTTCTCAGCATGAAACCATACTGCTGATCACTAATCATAATGTCCCTTCTTAACCTAGCTACCACTACTCTTTCCAATAACTTCGTGCTGTGACTGATCAATTTAATCCCTCTGTAGTTACTACAGCTCTGCACATCACCCTTATTCTTAAAAATCGGTATCAAAACACTTCTCCATTCTTCAGGCATTCTCTCATTTTCCAAGATTTCATTAAACAATCTGGTTAAAAACTCCACTGCCATTTCACCTAAACACCTCCATGCTTCCACAGGTATGTCATCTGGACCAACAGCCTTTCCATTCTTCATCCTCTTCATAGCTATCCTTACTTCCTCCTTGCTAATCCATTGCACTTCATGATTTACTATCCTCACATCATTCAACCTTCTCTCCCTCTCATTCATCAACCCCTCAAAGTACTCTTTCCATCTCCTCAACACACTCTCCTCGCTTGTGAGTATGTTTCCCTCGTTATCCTTTATCACCTTTACCTGCTGCACATCTTTACTAGCTCGGTCCCTCTGTCTAGCCAGTCGGTACAGGTCCTTTTCTCCCTCCTTAGTGTCCAAGCTTTCATACAACTCTTCATATGCCTTATCCTTAGCATTCACCACCTCTCTCTTTGTCATGCACCTCATCTCCTTATACTCATGTCTACTATCTTCATCTCTTTGACAATCCCACTTCTTCTTCGCCAGCCTTTTTCTCCGTATACTCTCCTGTACTTCATTCCAACACCAGGTCTCCTTGTCCTCCTTCCTCTTTCCAGATGTCACACCAAGCACCTTTCTAGCCATCTCTCTTACTAGCTCTGCAGTAGTTATCCAGCTATTCGCTAACTCTTCATTGCCACCCAGTGCCCGTCTTAACTCATCCCTGAACTCCACCTCACAATTACCCATATATTGTTTAATATATTATGGATGTTATTTATGGCTGTGAATTTAAATAATATGACCAGTAGTTTAACTGGATCAGGTGATCAGTCACATGTTTTGTTTTTACAGTATAAAGGTTGAATAAAATTTGTAATGTGTATCTGAAAAAGTTTGGTATCATTCCAAACGAAAGCGCTTAGTTATCTTAAATGTGTGTTTGCCGTCTGCTTCCTTTTACTTTTTATGCATTGCGTAGTTAATTAATTCTACATTGTATAGACACAAAAATAAAAGAAAATCAAATAAACAACATAGTAAAGTAGACTTGAAGAGAACAAAGGAGAAATTAGAGAGAGACAAAGGGGGTGAGTGTGACACAGGGATTATGGTCTTTACTTCGTAGATACAGGGTTTGATTCTGATCTCTGATTACTGACTAGGCTTGAAATAGTCTTCAGACTGATAGCCTAGCATTTACCCATGAACAACTTAATGAACAAGAAAGCTGCAAACTACCAATATATATTATTTACAAATATGATATACACAGAAATGAAGTTGCCAGTGTATGTGAATTACACCAAGTCACATGACAACACAGAGTAATTCTTAAAACACAAGGCATATGCAAGGATAGACTTTTAATACAAGAGATCTAAATGACTAATCATAAAGAATATCTGTGGTGAATAGTGTAAAAAGAAATGCATGTTTATATCTACTCATTTAACCCTGGTTAATTTAGAGCTCCTGAGTTTAAGATCAATTTCTTTTCAGAATAGTGTGCTTTTGAATACTAATCAAACTGGTCGCAATAACTGCATAGTCAGTATCAGTAGCCGAATCAAAACTTCTACTACTGTAATTATAAATTATTATCTGAAAATACTCCAATGAAAAAGCTCTTTGAGTGAAAACATGGTCTGATAACTGCTAATAAGATTTTTTTTTTTTTTACTTTGGTGCCCAGCTTGTTTGCTGTATAGATATTGTACATCTCTCTCTCTCTCTCTCTATATATATATATATATATATATATATATATATATATATATATATATATATATATATATATATATAGATATATATATATATATATATATATAGATATATATAGATATATATAGATAGATATATATATAGATATATATATATATATATATATATAGATATATATATATAGATATATATATATATATATATATATATATACACATGCATGCATACACACACTTGCACACACAGAATATATACACAATCACTTATGTTGAGTGGCTGTCCACTTATGTTGTACTGATCAGGTCAGTAAAAAGGCCGGCACATGCATATCCACAGGTATATATAATGTGCGTGTGTGTGTGTGTATATGGGTGCACTTCAGAATTTTGAAGTCCAAAACTTCGAATCTCATATGATCGAAGTTTTAAAACTTTGAAATCCTGAATGGAGGTCGGCATACACCGTGGACCGGGAGATTTCCTTTGTGCTCAATGTAGTGCGATCTTGGAGTTGGTATATTTAAGTTGTGGGTGGTGTGCAGATATATGTGAGTGCATGTTAGCCAGTTGCATTTGACAACTTGGCATTCATTCATATTTATTTTCAAGTAAAACTAATATATATTTGAAACTATAGATAACAAGTGATACTTTTTTTACAAATGATCTGTGCGGTCACTTTGTACCATACATTCTCATCTTACTACCAGATGAAAAACAGAATTCTTACTATGATAAGTGAAGAGGAAAACTGTGTAGAACTCTTAAAATATGGCATTATATTCTCCAGTTTACTTGCTGTTCCATACCAAAAAAAAAGATCTTCAGTAAAACAGTATTATGTTTCAATATATCCACAGTGCAGACTAGCAAAGGTAGGCTTCTCTTCCCCAAAAAAAATAAGTCAATACGCATATCTGCTGGACATAGGAGGAAACAGGAACTATTAAAAAGGGAAAAAAGGTCATTCTAAAAATACTCTAACAAATTAAATATAAATATTTGTACTACATGTTCCTTTATCCAATACCTGCCTGACCTAGTCTATGCCTACATCATGAGGTATATGCCTGCCTGACCTAGTTTAAGCCCACATCATGAGGTATATACTTGCCTGACATAGCCTGTGCCCACATCACGAGGTTTATACGTGCCTGAATTAGTCTATGAGCAACTCATGAGGTATTTAC
Source organism: Protopterus annectens (assembly GCF_019279795.1). Taxonomy (NCBI): domain Eukaryota; kingdom Metazoa; phylum Chordata; order Ceratodontiformes; family Protopteridae; genus Protopterus; species Protopterus annectens. The sequence continues at coordinate 1,117,739,664 of NC_056748.1, forward strand.
CTGCCTGACCTAGTCTGTGCCCACATCACTATGTATATACCTGCCTAGCCTAATCTGGGCCCACATCACAAGGTATATGCCTGCCTGACTTTGTCTGTGCCCACATCATGAGGTATATGCCTGCCTGACCTTGTCTGTACCCACATCATGAGGTATATGTCTGCCTGTCCTAGTCTGTCCCCCCATCATGAGGTATATACCTGCCTGACCTAGTCTGTGCCCACACTGGTATAAAGATTTTTTCAGCATCAGTTATAACCTGGAAAACATTTGAGTTTTTCTGCCACTTTTTATTTTAACAAAATATGAAGAATCCAATAGATGATTTAAGTTCAGTATTATCTATAATGGAAACCATTTTCCATCTTATAAATCACCCCCGTAACTACTGGAGTTGAGGGGGGGGGGGTTCAGCACACCTTCATGCATCTTTGCAGAACAAATGTAACTCTGATTTGTGAACAGGATAGCTAAATAAATGTTTTACATCTCATTAGATAGCCAGTCATTATTAAGGAGATCATTTACAAGAAATTCTGTCCTGTGATGAGATTAATTTCTGATTTTCACTCTAACCTTGGGATGCGTAGTTGTCTAGGACCTTTATCATCTTTCATGAATCTTAATGTCCTGTCTTGGTTTAAACCATTAAGTACATTATTTTTCATCAAAAGTTAGACTGAAGTACTACTTTAGAGAGTAAGATACAAACTGTCAAATTAGAAGACTTTAATTGGGCGTGGCTAGTAATATAAAATTCAGAACCTATTTCAGACAGGTGTTGAACTGGGGACGAAAGTCCAGAAAGAGCAAAGATTTTCACTAAGCAATTAATTACCAAAACTACCTAAATCAAGAAACGTATAGACTTTTCACATTCCTCCAACTGCTTCATATATTCAAGGCTAAAAAGAAAGTGACCAGACTGATGAATCATTAGGTGTGGTGAAGTAAATAGAACTTTATAAAAAAAATTGAACAAAATAGGCATTAATGCTTAAACAGTAGGATTCAAAGTGACGTTCTCCCCCCACACTAATAGGCCAACAAGGCTTGGTCATTTCATGTGGTGGATGGAATTTCTAGTTTAGACACATAACGATAACATTATAGTTCAGACACAATAGTAATGTTACAATATAGACACATGGTAATTAGGTAACATTATAGTTCAGACACATGGTAATATTATAGTTCAGACACATGGTAACAGTAACATTATAGTTCAGACACAATAGTAATATAATTTAGACACATGGTAATTAGGTAACATTATAGTTCAGACACATGGTAACGGTAACATTTTAGTTCAAACGCATGGTAATTTTATAATTCCAACACATGGTAACGTTATAGTTCAGACACATGGTAAGTTTATAATTCAGACACATGGTAATGGTAACATTATAGTTCAGACACATGGTAACATTATAGTTCAGACACATGGTAACGGTAACATTTTAGTTCAGACGCATGGTAATTTTATAATTCCGACACATGGTAACGTTATAGCTCAGACACATGGTTGGTAACTTTATAATTCAGACACATGGTAACAGTAACATTATAGTTCAGACACATGGTAACTCTATAATTCCGACACATGGTAAAGCTGCACAGAGGAACGCCTCATTATTAGCTCATTAACGTTTGTAAATTGAGCACTGCACTGCCAGACCTGAATGGGCTAATGGTTTCCTTAACAACCCAAGCATCACGGTACCATGGGTACCTTCCTACCCTGACACACCCTGTGGCATCCACAAAGAAACCCCCACACTCATGCCTCACATCACACCCTCAGATACACTCAGCCACACACCTGCATGTTTCAACTCGCACAGACAGAAGCAAATGGATGCATGCATACACACACACACACACACACACACACACACACACACACACACACACACACACACACACACACACACACACACACACACACACACACACACACACACAGTTTCCACTACATACCTCCCACATTTGACCACCCAGACAGACATGCACATAATCATTCAGCCACATTCATACCCTAGAAACATGTGCATACCCATCCATATGGATATATACATACATGGGTCTACTTCTAAATTTCAAACTTTTAAAACCTCAACTTTCTTATGGCCAAGACCATTAGACCAAAGTTTTGAAACTTTGAACCATTTAAACAGAGATAACCGTGCAGTGCAGAATGTATATTTACCGTTTTTGTCACTGTATTGCAATCTTGGATTTGGTATATTTAATTAGCATGAGGTGTGCAGGGATGATTGCCTCCCCCTGCAAAAATGTAAAATAAAAAAAATAAAATTTTTTTTTCTTTAAATTTATAAGTTTCAAAATTTTGATCTTATGGTCTCAACCATAAGAAACTCGAGCTTTTGAAAGTTCAAAATTTAGAAGTAGACCCACATACACCTACCAGCTCTCTCTTTCTCACACACACACGCACACACACACACACACACACACACACACACACACACACACACACACACACACGGTTCAGCTATAATTACTTCCAACGCAGCTACAGAGTGGGTGAAAAAATAATTTTTTGCCAGACAAATCAGGCATTTACTCTGCCAAGATGGGCTTGGAACTGTGGCCATTTCTGGGTGTGAATACATGTGTAATTGGCATTGGTCACTCCCCTGGGCTGCCAAATAAGGATGCAACTTTCCCAGTGAGTTGGTCTGTTGATCAGAAAGGCTAACCAAAATGTGTAAACCATCAAGGTTAAAGCTTCCACATTACAGATATCCTTTTAGAATGCCAGAAATGTAAAAGCAACTATAGTAAATGTTTATTTCTATTTGTGTTACGATTTCAACATAAATTTAATATTTAAATGATCATTAAGACCTTGTCATTGACAGTGGACTATGATGTTTGCAGATGACATTGTGATCTGTAGTGAGAGTAGGAACAGGTGGAGGAGACCCTGGAGAGATGGAGCTATGCTCTAGAGAGAAGAGGATTAAAGGTCAGCAGGACTAAGACAGAATATATGTTCATAGGTTGGTACTAGGGTATCAGCCCTAGGGCCTCTGTAAGCCTAGCCAGCAAGGTTCCATGGCTTATGCCACCCAAGAAAGTTATTTTCCTGTGCCACTGTCGAGCAGAGACACAAAAGTGATCCCCGAGGTGTATTTCCCATTTCCCATCCACTCATCAAGATTTTTCTTGGAGTGTTAATGAAGAACTTTGCTTGACATAGATGGGTAGCTTGTTCCAGAGTATAGGAAGTCTCTGGGACAAGAATCTATCCCTCCAGCATGTCCTGTTTATTGTGGTGACAAGGTTTAGGTCCTTAGAGCATGTAGCTCAGTGGGATTGGGATTTCTTTAGGTGTAGCATGTCCAACAGCTCTGGGTTTGACATGACCTTGTATGTTAAGCGGAGATTGCCTCGAAGTAGACGATATGCGACAGAGTATAGGTGGAGTTTTTTTAGATGGTTAGCATAGCACCTGCAGATGTCTTGAGAGGTACATACCAAACAGGACATTATATTCTATAATGGGTCTACTGAGGGATGAGTACAGTGGGACAATGACCTCTTTTTTTCTGGATGAAAAGCCCTTAGTGATGAGTTGTGCCACATAGAAGGATTTTCTGACTGTTGTGGCGATGTGGTTATCGAAGGTGAGACCACTGTCCACCTGTGTCCCCAAGTCTCATTACACTTTCAGTGTTTAGTGTACTGCCACCTATGTGGTAATTCACAGGTACATGTTTTTCCCACAGGTGATAACTATACATTTCTTGGCATTGAGCTTGAGCCCATGGCTCTGGCACCAAGCATCTGTTTCTGTAAGGCCCTTTTGTAGAATATCCACATCATTTGGGGATTCAGTAATGGCTCCCAGTTTGCAGTCATCTGCAAACTTTGTTAGCCAAAGTCCCTTAGTGTTGGCCTGTACTTCAGAGAAGTAGATGCCAAACAAGAGCAGTTCCAGGACTGAACCCTGAAGTACTCCACTTGTCTGGAGCTGGATTTGGAGTTGGCTACATTTACAGTGTGGATTCTGTCAGTAAGCCATTTGGCAACCCATCGAGTGACGTAGGGATCAATGCCCAGCTTAGTAAGTTTATCTATGATTCCAGAGTGGGGGATGGTGTCTAAGGCCTTAGCGAGGTCTAGATAGGCTGTGTGGACAACCTTACCCTTGTCCATGGCTCTGGAGACTGATTCAAAGAAGTCAATCAGGTTCAGGAGACAAGATCGTCCCTTCACAAACCCAAACTGCATGGGGTTCAGTGTATAAAGGTTGCCAATGTCTTTGTTTATAAGTTCCATGATAACACGTTCCATGACCTTGCAGATCAGGCCCAACAGACTGATGGGGCACTAGTTCCTGGGATCAAAGGTGGATCCCCCCTTATGGGGGGGGGATTACCAACCTAACAATATAGGAGTACCACAAGTATCCATTTTCGGTCCAATGCTGTTCAGTATCTTCATCAGTGACCTGCACAAAGCCCCCCTAATCCAGAATCTCATCCAGTACGCCTATGATTCAACACTGATAGCCACCTCTAAAAATTTCTCAGACATCATCAGAGTTGCACAACAGGCCTTTACTTCTATCAAATCATGGCTTATTGATGCACAACTTATGCTAAACCCCAAAAAACTAAACTTTTACTTTTTTCTACAAAATCACCCGACATTGATTCAAAATCCTGGCTAAAGATGGCACAGAAATAAAACTAGTGAAACCAGCCAAACTACGAGGTGTAACAATAGACTATAAACTCGCATACGAACCACACATCCTAACTGCAGTTAAGAAAAAAACTCGCATACGAACCACACATCCTAACTGCAGTTAAGAAAACCCATTTCAAACTAGGTAAACTATATCACCAAAAACTCTACTTGAATAAATACACCAAAATAAAACTAGTCAGTACCCTACTCATCCCCTCCCTTCGATATGGTAGTGCCATTTTTACTAATCTGCACACAACTCTTTGTAATCAATTACAATGCTGTTACAGCAAAATAGCCAAATTCGCCTCAGAAAAACCACACCGTTCTCCTCACTACCATGCCATCACCAAGCTAAGATGGCTAGAGATTTCCCAACATCTACAATACACCCAACTAACCTTAGCCCACAGACTAATTTCTAAACCAAATGACTGCCCTGCCCTCAACTCAATCCTTCAAACATACAGCCCCACAAGAACACTAAGATCTTCCTCTAAACTGATGCTAATTGTAACTAAACCCAACAAAAGAGCAGGATGTCTGTTCTCCCACACCATAGCCAGACTATGGAATAACTTTCCATCAGAAATTACCCAAATTGACCACCCAAAAACTTTTAAAGTAGCCCTAAAAACACATTAGCTCCACAATCCTTCTTGCACCTTCCTTGGGAGCACACCACCTTAAACAGTGTATTTCACCAAATGTTAAGATGACAAAATTTTTGCAAAACCTAGACTTCACATTTACTAGTGTATTTCTACTCTACAGGATACTATAATCTTACCAAAGAAAGTACTGTTTCATACTCAATGCTTTTTTTTTTCTAATGATGTAACATTGCAACCAGTTGTAAAATTTCTGTTTAATGTAAATCCTAAGAAATGTAAATTGTAATATGTTTTTTCTTCTCCCTGTTATATCTGTAATGCTTTTAAATTGTATTTTAAATCTTGTCTTTTTTGTATTTGCTTGTGGAGCTTTTCTCTCCGGGTCTCCACTGAAAATGGGTCTCTGACCCAGTGGACTTTCCCGGTCAATAAATGTTAATAAATAACTAAATAAATATAAACATGAACTAAGAATTTCTACGCTCAGTGTAGGTTCACTGGCTGGATGAAACTTGAAAGAGAATGACAAGGTGTTGAGGAGGAGGCTCTGCATCCTATTTATCCAAGGAGACAAGACAGAAAAACAATGCAGCAAAGCCACCTGACTCAACCCAGAGTCTACTACTCAAGAGAAGGACAGGCTCCGAGTCAGATGATTACCCCATACCTAGGACAGATGAAGCCTTAGAGAAGCTGGATAGGGCTAAGCATCTGACCATTATTGACCTGACCAAGGGCTACTGGCAGGTGCCCTTGACTGCCAGTGCTAGAGAGAGGTCAGTATTTGTGACTCCTTTCGGCTTGTATGAGTTCATGAAGATGCCCATTGGCAAGAATAATGCCTCAGCAACTTTCCAGAGGCTGGTAGATCATTTCTTAGCAGGAGCAGGAGATTATGCCCTTACTTACCTGGATGATATTTCCATCTACAGCCGTTCTTGGCAAGAGCACCTTCACCATGTCAGGGAGGTGCTGGGCTGAGTGCAAAGGGCAGGGTTGACCATTAAGTCCAGTAAGTGTCAGTTGGGTACGGCAGAGATCTACTACCTGGGACATGGAGTGGGGAGTGGTAAGATCAGGCCAGAAAGTGCAAAAGTGGATGCCATTCAGGCATGGCCTGCCCTTGTTTCCAAAAATCAGGTAAGGGCATTCTTAGGGACTGTGGGGTACTATAGAATGTCTGTCCCCAATTGTAGTACAATAGCTACTCCAGTTTAAGACCTGACCAGGAAAAATAGGCCCGATAAGGTAGAATGGAGCCCAGCATGTGAGCAGTAATTCCAAAAGCTTAAAGGAGCATTTAGAGGACCCCCCTGTGTTAGCTAGTCCAGATTACAGCAAAGAATTTGTTGTACAGGTGGATGCTTCAAACCATGGGATTGGGGCTGTACTTAGCCAGGTCTCCTCAGATGGAGTGGAACCCCCCAGTGGTATATCTCAGCCATAGTCTCCAACCCAGGGAGGGATGTTATGCAGCTGTAGAAAAGGAATGTTTAGCGATAGTATGGGCAGTGTAGAAACTTCAGCCTTGTGTGTACAGAAGGAAATTCACTGTAGTTGCAGACCACAATCCTATAACATGGCTACATAGAGCCAGCCAGCGAAATGTCAAGATATTATGGTAGAGCTTAGGATTGCAGGCATATGACATGACAGTACAATACTGTAGTGAGGTAATCAATGCCAGTGCAGATGGTATCTCAAGACAGGGAATGGGATAACATATTTCTATATAGGCTTATTTCTCTCGAGCCACATTTTGCAAGGCTCACTTGAAAAACTAGCTTGAGTATTTGAAGTTAGGGATATGTGATGATATGGGCTTGTGCCAGCACAGCCAGCTGGACTTCTGCAAAGAATGATATGTCCTTTGAATATCAAACTGATTTATACAATGCTTGGGTTACATAGGTATTAGCACTGTATGGCATTTGAATATCAAACTGATTTGAATGCTTATGTTGCAAATGTATTAGAACTGGCATTTGAATATCAAACTGATTTGTACAGATTCTTATGTTACAAATATATTGGAACTGTATGGTATTTGGAAAGCAAAATGAGTTCGTAAAGTTGCTATTAAAAAATAAAATGTATCAACAGTGGGTCCTGCTGGACAGAGAATGGATATGCGTGAGACTGTATGTATATATGTTGGCAAAGGACACTGGAAGAGTAGTGGATAATCTCAGTCCAGTTAGTTTTGGAAAATCCTTGTAATTAAATTTTTTGTTAAGCCATAAACATGACACCCCACTGTGCTGAATAGGAGTGAAGACTGTAGATCTGGAAGAAGCCTTTGTTCATTAACTCAGTAAAAAAGAGAGCGAGCCCCAGGCAGTGCCATAGACATTTAGATGTGTATTGTAGCAGTCTATGCTAAATTCCTGTCTTAGCTTCAAAGGGGGATACTGTGAAAACCCAGAGTCAGGCGACCAGATGAGGTCATTCTGCCAGCCATCTTGGAAATTATGTTTTGGATATTAGTGTGTTCTCAGTATTGAGTATTCTGTCTTGGGCCTGAGAACAAGAAGGACCATTCACCACATCAGCTGCCTTGGTTTATTAATTGGTAAGTAATAGTAATTCTCCTAGATTCAGACAAGAAAATATAGTGAAGCTTAGTTTAGATATTGTTTTTCTTTATTTGTCTGAGTCTGTCCATTAATGTTGTTTTCAATATTTCCTGATATTTGAACTTTGTAGTTTAATGTAAATATATATTCAGTATTTTCATTCTCTTTCATTATTTATTATTAAATATATTTAAAACTGTTATTGTGGTTGGTCATTTTGGGGCGGCCACGGTGGTGCAGTGGTTAGCATTGCCGCCTCACAGCAAGAGGTTCTCCGGTTCGATCCTCGGCTGGGGTGCCTTCTGTGCGGAGTCTGCATGTCCTCCCTGTGGTCGCGTGGGTTTCCTCCGGGTGCTCCGGTTTCCTCCCACATCCCAAAGACATGCTGCAGGTGGATTGGACACTCTAAATTGGCCCTAGGTGTGCGTGTGAGTGTGCCTTCTGTGGAAGGTTGGGCGCCGGGCTGGCAACTCGACACCGTAAAACTCCACTGCCATTCAATGTGCAGACAAGGTGATCCGCTGTGGCAACCCCTAACCGGGAAAAAGCCGAAAGAAGAAGAAGATTGTGGTTGGTCATTTTAGAGAGTATTTATCCTTTGAGTGCTTTTGTTTAGTACATACTTTTTAGTTAAAATAGATGCTAAGAAGTGTGACTGAGTATTCTGTGATTCAGTTTGAAGGAAAGCAATAAGTTAAATACAGGACACCATATTACGGCTAAAAGTCCAGTTTTGCTGCCAAGTCAGAGCGATCCTTAGTTGTTTTAACTGCTGTACCATGAGAAATATTATAGCAATGTAGATATGTTAAATGTTTGTGTTGTGATATTTAAGTACTGTTGAATGCAATTGTGATAGTTTACTACTGCTATATATGTGATAGAACTGTCTCTTTAAATTCATGGGCTACCTAAATTATCTGGTATATATATCACTAAGTAAGGTGTTTTTTTTTTTTTTTGTGTCAAGGGCTTCATATGCGAATGCATAACAGTTGCCTGAGCCTTTTTTACTAAACACTTTGTACCTGTGTAAATAGTGTAGCGTGCTGCTACTCTTAAACCTAACACCCCTCCTGCCTGGGTGATAATTTATTATTTCAGTTACTTTTTACAGGACTTCTCTCTTTCCCCTTTCAGAGACCTTAACGTAATAATTCTGTTTGTCTCCGTCTTTTCATTTAGTGACCACTGTCCCTGCGAACGGGGTCTCTCTCAGTCCCTTTTCAGACACCTTAACGTAATAATTCTGTCTCCATTTTTCATTTAGTGACCACTGTCCCTGCGAACGGGTTCTCTCTCAGTCCCCTTTCAGAGACCTTAACGTAGTAATTCTGTTTGTCTCCATCTTTTCATTTAATGACCACTGTCCCTGCGAACGGGTTCTCTCTGTCCCCTTTGAGACCTTAACGTAATAATTCTGTTTCCATCTTTTCATTTAGTGACCACTGTCCCTGCGAACGGGTTCTCTCTCAGTCCCCTTTCAGACACCTTAACGTAATAATTCTGTTTGTCTCCATCTTTTCATTTAGTGACCACTGTCCCTGCGAACGGGTTCTCTCTCAGTCCCCTTTCAGAGACCTTAACGTAATAATTCTGTCTCCATCTTTTCATTTAGTGACCACTGTCCCTGCGAACGGGTTCTCTCTCAGTCCCCTTTCAGAGACCTTAACGTAGTAATTCTGTTTGTCTCCATCTTTTCATTTAGTGACCACTGTCCCTGCGAACGGGTTCTCTCTGTCCCCTTTCAGAGACCTTAACGTAATAATTCTGTCTCCATCTTTTCGTTTAGTGACAACTGTCCATACGAACGGGGTCTCTCAGTCCCCTTTCAGAGACCTTAAGTAATAATTCTGTTTGTCTCCATCTTTACATTTAGTTACCACTGTCCCTGTGAACGGGTTCTCTCTCAGTCCCCCACTTGCTGAATCCTTGGCCATTAGCCGCATCTGCAGTGAAGAAACCAGCCACAAGGGCTTTAAACAGAAAATAAGTTACTGTAGGTGTCTAGCTACATTTCCCTCTTAGCCTGCTACTGTAGAAAGTACCTGGTCTAAAGCAGAAATAACTGGCTATATCCATGGCTAGGGACGGCAGCTGCACCCCACCCCCATCTACTGTGTATACATTTCCGAGTTAACTTTTTCTTTTTAGTTATCAGTAAACCAAAATAAAGCTCTAGGCGAAAAAAGGTAACCCAGTAGATACACTGGAATTGCCCACTTGTAAAATAGAGGCAAAAAGGTACTTAAACTGCCACTTTTTGTCTGCTTCAAACTAGGTATCTACCCAGAAGGGACACAGCTGAAATCAGGTCTATAGATTGCTTTTTGTCTGCTTCAAACTAGGTATCTACCCTGGAAGGACACAGCTGAAATCAGGTCTATAGATTGTTTTTCCCTACTAGATTCTAATAACTCCTAACAATTTGGCTATTTAGACACTTACCCTGCAATCTTTAGCCTTGGGGGGGGGGTTTCTAGCCCGCTCTGTTCACTACGCCCCCTGCTCCCTATTCCCACCCACCCCCCAGTACCTCTACATTTATTCTTAGTCTTCACCCTACCCCTAATTGCCAGCAATTAGGCTACACCACTATTAACCCCCTCCCCCTACATCCAACCCAATCATGCTACTACCTAATATAATAATCCTAATATGTGTAGTTCTAGCTCACACTACATCCTACCAAGGCTCCACAGTCACATGCCCCGACAACTTCCACTGTACTCTCTCAAAACCCTCCCTCAAACATTTGCACTATAACTACAACAACCCCTGCCACCAAACCCATCCTCCCAATACACACACTCCATTACCAAACACATAACACACTCAAATAAAATATCCCTAAGATGCCATAAGCAATTTGCTGTGTATATAAAACCTATCCTAAACACACCCTCTATTAACTAACCCTTGCTGGAGACATCCATCCAAACCCTGGTCCTCCCAAATCCAACCCAACCTCAAACCCTAGTCCAAGCAACCCCCCACAACTCAACTTCTAGCCAACAAGAAAACAGACCTACTTATAATGTCATTAAACATCAGAAGCATATGCAATAAAATCCAAGAACTACATGCCAGCATAAGCATATATTCCCCAGATATTCTCTTCCTAACTGAAACCTGGCTCAAACCTCTCATCAAAAGTGAGGAAATACTTCTACCTGAATACAACATCCTTCGCACAGACAGATTGTCCAAAAAAGGAGGTGGTGCAGCATTGATATTTAAACACCACCTCAATATTCAACGCCTGAACTCATCACAACAACGAAGCAATCCTTTATGCCAAATTCAGTCTTAATCCAAACAAAACAATAATTATCATAGGATGCTATTTCCCACCAGGGCAAAATATCACACCCCTAGAAAATCTCCTGAGCTGGGCTACTCCATCTCTACCCCAGGAAAACATAATTCTCGGTGACTTTAACATCAACTGGCTATCCTGTAATAACAGTCTCCCAACCATTCACCTTAATCTCCATGGGTTCACTCAACTCATTCAATCCCCTACCGAATCAACAAAAATCCTAACAATCATACCTTACTTGACTGGATCCTAGTCAACAAAGCCCCTCACTCTTACCTAGCAGGCTGCTTACCTGACAGCCTTAGTGACCACTCCCCCCACTTTCCTAATTCGGCACCACAAACAGTCTGAAGCCCATTATCCACAGGCAAATACGGAACAAGTCCAACTTCAACCCCAACTCCTCCCTGCAAAAAATTAAATAGTCACCACTAAAATACCTCAACCTAGATGAGGCAGTCCACTTCAATAGTACCTTCCTCTCCATCCTAAACACCCATGCTCCTGTAAGAAATGCCAAAGTCTGATCCAGGCAAAAATAAAACATCCCTAAGATGCCATAAGGAATTTGCTATGTATTTAAAACCTATCCTAAACACCCTCTATAAACTAGCCCTTGCTGGAGACATCCAGCCAAACCCTGGTCCTCCCAAATCTTACAAAAGACCATGAGAACCCTAAGGCCTGGGAGCACTGGCGACTAACAAAAAATAACTCAGTCAGGCAATCATTCCTTGAACTGCTCAATAAAGCCAAAAAGCATATAAAATGAGACAAATCCCTGCATTATAAATCTACCTTAAACTCTACCAACCACAATCCTAAGCAATTCTGGTTGACTATTAATATCCTCCACCCAGGGAAGGTTGATACCCCCCCCAGCCATCCATTCCCCCGTCCTCCAGCAGTTTTGCTGAATCCTTCAACAAATACTTCACTGAAACTATAACATCTCTAAACAAATATTTCCCTACAACAGCCCCCTCAACTCCTAAACCCACACTCCCTTTTTCTTCTTCACCTCAGTACCTACCACCAACATAAAAAGACTATTGCCAAAACTTAACCCCACCAAACTCAGCTGACGACCTCCCCTCTGAATACTTGAAACACTAGCCTACCCAATTTCAATTCTAATTAACCATTCTATAACAGAAGGCTATGTTCCCCTCGATATGGAAAATATCCAACATCATTCCTCACCACAAAGGCACCCCCACCACTGACTTGTCCAATTACCACCCCATTGCTATCCTCTCCCCTCTCCAAGATACTTGAAAAATGTATCAACACTCAGGTCTCCAACTCCCTCCTAGCTCATAATCTCCTCTCCAAAACCCAACATGGTTTCAGGCCATATCACAGCACTACCTCTGCTCTGCTCTCCTTCACCAACACTATACTTCATCACAAAAACAATCGCCTCTTCTCTACTGCCGTATTTCTAGATCTCTCAAAGGCCTTTGACATGATATCTCATAAGCTACTACTCTCTATTCTCCCCAACCCCGCCGTCATACAACCAGCCTGCAATTGGGTCCACAGCTATCTACACAGATGCCAGCAATCAGTAATATGGGACTATAACCTATCACTTCGCCTCCCAGTTACTCTCTGACTTCCCCAAGGGTCTATCCTTGGCCCTCTGCTATTCTCACTTTTCACTAATAACCTGCATACTGCCACCACACAAGCATCTCTTATGCAGTATGCAGATGACTCTACTCATCTGTTCTGCCCCACTCTACTAGAACTACAACAAATCACACAGGAATCATTATTTTCTGTAGAAAGCTGGCTATCCAATGCTCACCTCCTACTCAACCCAAGTAAGACAAAACTTCTCCTGTTCCAACCTTCCAAAGCCACCCAAAACAGCCCCACTTCAACATTCTTGCCAAAGATGGATACCATCAGCTCTCCATCAGAACACACACAATTGTTTGGTGTGGAAATAGACAACAAACAGATTTGACACCCACATATCTTTCACAATAAAAAAAGTCCACAAGAAACTTGGTACATTATATCGAAGCTGCCATTTCCTAACCAAGGCGTCTAGAATCTCCATAGCCAATTCCCAGCTAATCTCCACCCTACTGTACGCATCCCCGATACTTACCAACCTTAGACAGACCTACACAAGCTGAATGCTTGTTGCAACAAAAATGATAAATTTGCCACTGAAACCTCCTACCGCAGCTATCATTGTAGCTCCCTTGAAGAACTAAACTGGCTAGAACTGTCACAACTCCTTCACTTTAATCAACTCACCCTCTCTCATGAACTTAACTACCCCCTTGACATCCCTTCCCTTCAAACCCTTCTCCAACCATATCACTGCACTAGGCCCCTAAGATCAAGCAACAAAAATCAACTCACTGTTATCAAACCCAAAAACTCAGCAGGAGAAGCCATATTTTCATGTACCATATCTAAACTTTGGAACAATCTTCCACCCTCTATAACTACTCTACCTTCCAGCAGCCTTTTTAAGACTGCGCTCAAATTCCACTTAAATTTGCACTGGCTTTGTCCTTGTTCTAATCCAGAATTAACACCCCCCCCACACCTAGACTCTTAACCCAACTGTACTACCGCCACTACTAACCACAGTCAGAAATAGCTAGTCGTTTTACATACTTTAACATCTTGCCTGACAACTTTGTTACTAATATTATAAACAACAAGAAACTTTCTTAACTTGCAACATTTACTGTATATACTGTTGATAATCAATATCTTGTTATTGTATTAAAGCCAACAACCTGTAATGTTGTTTACTATAGCTGCAACTATGTATCTCTATTTATCATGTACATGATGTGGAGTTTTTCTTCCTGGGCGTCTGCTGAAAAAATGCTTTCAGTCGGAATTTCCCGGTAAACAAATGTAAATAAATATTTATTTGGTGACACTGTGTGGGCCACTCCTGAAGGCCTAGCTCTCTTGGTCAGCTACTACAATTTGTATTAGTATTAACATTACACAGTATTGGACACCCTTTGTTAAGGGCCTTAAAGTAGCTGATTGGGGAGTGTCTGGCTGTGATAACTACATTATACCTTGGGCAGAAGAGGGCACAGCAGGTAAATCTGGCCAGCCTTTCCCAGGTGTGTGTGTGTGTGTGTGTGTGTGTGTGTGTCTATGTGTGTAAGAACAAATCTCACTGTGTGTGTGTGCGTCGGCTACTTGGATCAGGGGCACCAAAGTACTGGGTTCACAGAGAGGTTGCTGGAGGACTTGGACACTCTACTAAGGCCTTAACCCTATGGCTGTATCAGTGGGGAGTCTTACTGGAGACCTGGAAGGAGACTGAAAGAGAGATCCAGACCCCAGACTGAGTGTGTTCCCTGTGTGCATTTAAGGGAAATTGTGCTTGAAGTAGAGAGAGAGCTGCATCTTGAAATACTGAGTGTATCCATTTGTATTCCAAGTGAATGTCCCTCACCAGTGTCGGTGGTGAGGATTCAGACTCCTTGATTGCAGGCCCAGTGTGGAGACATTACAGAGAAAATGCAAAATTCACTTTGCTTGTCTGTTATTTCTCCATGGTTCTGAAACCATCAAACTGCTATGTAAAGAGGTACGGAAAAGAACCATCAAACATGGGAGGCTTGCCTCCTCTAAAATGCTCCCCTATTTGTTTTCACTCAGTTTTCAGTGGTAAAATTTTTAAATGTTACTGGGTACACTGTAATGGCTTAGCTGGTTGTAACGTCATGTTACTGATAAGTGCATGAAAGTAAATTCATTATAATGCACCTTTAGAAGAGCAAGTTCTTAAACTGTAGTCCCAACCTGTGTAGTTTAAAGAATTTAAAGCGCAAGCCCATGAGCCACATCTAATAAGTAGAAAAATAGTATTTTAAGTAAAGCAAAATACGTGAGCTAGAAAGTAAGCCTGAATGTGCTATGAATGCCTAAACTAAAGCAACTGATATCTGAAATGCTTATTATTTCCTAATAAATACATAGCAGTGACTGATTCCTATTTCTAGTGAATAATGCCAGACGTGGCTGCAATACGTAGCTCTCTACCATAAATCGTAACAATCCAGCAAAGCAATTACTTCCTCATATCTTTTCAGTCATATGTCTGCATAATTTTAAAGGTAATGTATTTAAGTCAGATGGCTTTGAAAAGAAAATAAACAAGAAAACTCTGCAATGTTTTTAGTTAAATGTTTATTTTCACTACTTTGAATGCCCTGTACTAAGCCCACTACAGTACTGAGGAAAAAAGTACAATTGAGGCAAAGAGAAGAAATGTAGCTGGAACACTCAAGTGATTTATACATAAAAAAACAGGGATTAAGTAAAGGTAGACAGTACAATGTATACAGCTGCTTTTGGAGGAACAGGCCAGTGCAGTTTGCCTTTAATAATTTCCTTCATGTAAATATTTTGAAATGTTGCAATTCGAAATATAAAAAAATTAAGCTTTGGAAAGGGGATCAATATGTTCAAAGTAACTAGTACAGATGTGCTGGATTAAGGATAACGACTTCCTTTCCCTGTCCCTCTTACTTCCTCAGTGGAAGCTCTATCATTCCCTCTGTATGGGCTCCAGAAGCAGATGTGGTACTCCATATGAGGTCTTACCACATGTCATCTATAATTAGACATGAATCTTTGTGTCCCATGCTTAACATTTTAAGCTAAGCACCACGTCGATGGCCAGAGCACTGAATATTCATCTTTGAGTAACTATATCTTTTAGGTCTGTTTCTCTTTTGTTGTTTCCCATGTCACCCATCTGTCGCAGATGCTATCCCTTAATTTCAAAATTACCTTGCACATTTTCATTCTGAAGTGATTTCCTCTAGTTGACCAACAGTATCAGCTCTTTTAGGTCTTCTGGAGACCAGCTCCCTCTTTTATCACCACTGTTTGTATGTTAGTATTGTCCACAACCTGTCTGCTTATACTCTCCAGTCTTGGCATAATATCTGACTACCAGATAGTGCAGATGATAACTAAGATCATCCTTATCACAGGTCAGTGGGTGAGTACTAGGCTAACTGCCCCGAAGGACCATTTTAAGCCTTGCTAATATTCTTAGGTCAGAAGCAACCCCATACCTTATGTGTATGAGGTAAAGACCTTAACCATTCTGCCAAGCCCACACTAGGTCCTTTCTGCACTCTTTCACTCGCTGCCCTTTCCACTAATTACCACTCCCTACTACTTTTCCCCTTAGCCAGCTCTCTATTACCTTCAATAATTGGTCTAAATGTTTCTGCTCTAGAGTCTAATGTCCTGTGAAGGACTTTGACGGGTAAATCACTTTGATTAGATTTGTCTCTCTCTTACATGGCCCATTCTTAGATGTAGTTAGTGTTGAGAGAAGTATGCCTTTTGGGCCTGCAACTATGTGATATGTGGGTAGATGGATACTTTCATGAACGCTTTTCATTTGTTGCAGAAGAACAGCATTTGTGTCAACTGACAGATTTAGTTCTGCTGAGAAGAGGCCGAGTGGTTTAATGCTGTCTGGTAAAATCCCTTAATATCAGTTTATGAAAAGTATATGGGTTGGGACTATATTACTAAAAATGCTTCTAATGTTTTGATCAGTAACTATGTCATTGAAATCGCATTTAACAAACATGTTTTCTGATTCCCTCCAGATTTATCATACAGGGGGCTTTGCTTTTTATACTGCAACTAATGTTATAATTAGCTCTGTGACTACTGCATTACAGGGTAAGGAGAAATTGCTTGTTGTGATGCTGTCTGAGCAATCAGTATTTTCTGTCAGCTGCTGCAAAATGATGACTTGGTTAACTAAATTTCACAGTATTGTCTTACTACTAACTTTTTCACATAGGATTTATTTCATGAATGTATAGGCAGGCTAGACAGCAGGTCAGGTAAAAAGAAATTTCTGAACAATATGTTGACAATTAGGATTCTGCAGAAGCTTAGTCATTTGAATAATGTTTACAAATCAGTGTGAAGTAATGCCCCCTCATAATCCCTTCTGTGTTTCTTGTCCTTCATATTGATGCATGCTCACCATAGCCTGTCAGCCATGAAAAAAAGTGAATTCAGTCTTGTAATCTTTTGGGAAGGGTGTGGTGGATAATAGAGCACGAAGTGGAATTCTTGTCACCTAATGTACTGAACTGAAATTAGTAGTGTCCAAGACCACAGAGCTAATAAGTACACATGTCAAATAAAGCTTTGCATGTAGAATTCATCGTGATAATACATCATCTTCATGACTGTCAATCCTCTTCTCTTACTTTCTTGTCTGAGTAGCTAAAAGGAGCTACACACCTAGATATAGGAATGGGAGAGCTGAAGCAAAGAAATTAAATTTAGCAATTCTCCATGAACAGGTGCGAGTAATGTTGTTGTATTTACGTACAGCTGGTATGGTGCGACTATGAGGCTGAAGTCAGAATTATCGAGGAAAGCCAATTGTGGGTAAACCCTGCATTAAGTATAAATGTACATAGTAGTGCACAATGTAAATCCAGCATTAAAGCAAAATCTGCGCAACATAAACCTAGCGTTACTCATATTCACTCATGATTATTGTTATAAAATGACATTCTTTAAGGTGTTTAAAAAAATAAATATCTTGCACATAAATGGAATTTATGGTCCGGCTGTGGATTCTCTATTTTGGGAATGTCTGGAGCTTGTATTATACACCCGTTCTGTATGTGCGTACAGATGCTTCCACAAACCATGGTGATTTAGGCTCCTCCCATGCTGTATGGGTCTTCTCTTTAAATATTGATGCTTGCACAAAACATGATGGTTTAAGCTCCTCCCATGCCATATGGGTCTTCTCTTTAAATATTGATGCTTGCACAGAACATGGTGGTTTAGGCTCCTCCCACGCCATATGGGTTTTCTCTTTAAATATTGATGCTTGCACAGAACATGGTGGTTTAGGCTCCTCCCATGCCGTATGGGTCTTCTCTTTAAATGTTGCTGCTTGAAATTGTATGTACCTTATGTTTGACAACAACAGCAGCTGTCAGTGCAGAAATGAAGCGTCACTGTGCCTACCAACTGCTGAAATGAGTAGTCACAGCTGCTGTGTTTGTGCACTACAGATTATCCTGTTTCAACGTCAAAACCCAGGCATAAACTGCATACAGACAACTGCTGTTGCCAACTTCCGCATTCCAACCTCACATACCCTTTCACCCTCTACCGTCACTTTGTGTAAAATGGTTTCTAAATCTTTTTTCTTAATGTGTAGTTGTGCCCCATCTACCTCCAACGCGTACACTTTTTACACGCATTCTTTGAGTTTTACTAGGGGCAGTAAGTCAAATCAGCTCGTTTGTTTTACCTCCTGCGTCTGAACTCCATATGACGTGGTGAACATTAGAAACATCTAAAACTCTGTGAACTACTGCATTGCAAGCAAATAGCTAATTGTTTCTCCTTTCAGCCTTATGAGAGTATAGTATTTATTATACAGCACACGGATTTCTCCTTATTTGCAGTAATCTAGTAAATTCAACAGTGCTGCCAGATAAACACTATGTTTACAGCATTAAACTCCTGTATGTTAAAAAGGTGTGATTTGACTTCTTACCTGTATCTCACTGGGATGTAATCTAACAGCTATGTAGCTGATGGCACTGAAAGCTTCACAGACTAAAGACCTATTTCATTTATTGCTGATGCTATTTTAATTACAAGTTGCAAGATAACTTTACCAGTTTTATGTAGCAGAAAGTCATAAATATAAACATTGCATTTTTAACTTACAGGAAATTATATTTATTTTTTTAGCAATGAATTGCCTTTGATGTTGTTTTGAGCTTCATTCTAATGAAATACAGACAGATGTCATTATTTTTAATATATACGGACATGTATAAATACAAAATAGGCTTCAAATTTGTAAAACTGAGTAAATAATATGGAATTAGTATTTGTAGAGGATCTGATTTTAGTGAGTTCTGAACACACTGTTCTTGTTTCACTTTGTATTATGGTCAAGCTTTTAATTATTGTAGAGCTGAAAGATTTTGTCTTTGGTACATTGGCATGTAAAAACAATACCCATGTGTTCCTAGATCAGAACATCTGATATCTTTCATTACTGTGAGTAGTTATAATATCAGATTCTCAGCCTTCTTGTCTTTATTAAATGTTCCATAACCTGAATCCCTTCGCCTGATATAATCTGTTTGCAGTGTGAGAAAATATTAGTTTTTCATATGAAATACTTCTGTATTTTTTTTTTCTATTCAGGTGCGTTAACTTATTAAGTTGAACAGTTCTTCCTTGCATTTTCTTTGATTACTTTGTAGATGAAGAGGCAGAGGTTTTTCTTAAGTTGAAAAAATAAAGTTGTACAGATGAGAAGGGATTTTTTTATGCATTGACTAAAGTAAGAATACAGCAAATAAGCCTGTGAAGAAGGGTCCTCGTGTTAATGGCCTCGTCTTTGTTAATTCACTGGTTTCACTTGCATCTTAATGCTCTATAGCTGAATCTGTAATGTAGCAGGTATTCTAAATATTAGCTTGCTCATTCTCATTAAATAAGAATGATGGACTAAAAAAATCTTGCAAGGCTGTGGGCAATTGTTAGAACATTATTCCAGTCAGCTGTGGACAAAAAAATACATGTCATAGTTTTGTGAATTAAAACTATGGTCAACAGACTGGCATTTTCCTAAGCATCGTATTAGTATCTGTACCCATAAAACAGATTACATAATGACATATCGTCATGCAAAGCAAGCATACTTTTTGCAGAGCAATGAAAGTAAAGCAGCCATTTGTATAGTAATAAGGGGCACTGCTCGTCACGCAAGGACTAACATTTTGTGATTAGGGTAGCTTCTCTACTTCTCTGTTATCCCCTGTCCTTGAGTGCAGTAGCCTTCATCCCTCTGTATGCTAGTGTTACTTTTTCAGGTATCGGCAGCTTCAGTGGTCATCAGAATACATAATGGCATGCATAGTCGGGAGGCTTGGATATTTAAGTTCATAGGTAAGTACTAGGCTAGCTGACCTTGTGGGCCGTTAGTAGTACAGGGAGCAGTCCTGCAGTAAATTTTTGTTTTCCCATCCATAGATCCAAGTTTCTTTTGAAAATGGACAAGGATGAGTTTTATTTTATGTATCTGGGCGGTCCATTGCACAGCAGCAGTGCCATTCTCTGAGAGATGTACCTGTCCCTCCAAACCATTCTGTTAATGTAACAGGACAGGTTTAGATCCTAGACTGAGTATTTATGATGCCATTTGACTTGCTGATGTGCAGTAAATGCATCAGTACTGGATCGGAGGAATCCTTGTATGCTAGAATTAGGTCACCTCTTAGCACTCTGTAGGATACCGTGTATAGTGACAGGACTTTGATTTGGTCCACTTGGAGCATATTTTTTAGGCTTTGTATGCATTTAGTAAGGTATCTCTGTGGGCATTCAAGTTGCATATGTTTGTAGAGATTCTTGGCAAAGGAGACATTATACCCAATGACTGGCTTAATGAGGGTTGAGTCAAAGTGGACCGTTACATCCCTATATTTGAATGCAATCCCTTTGTTCATTAGCTGCTCAATATAGGACTTTCTTATGACTATGGTCTATTTACAGCCAGCTATTGCAGTACATATGGACCCATTATACAAATAAATAGAAATCATGGTTATAACAGTACATTCCTGTAACTTAGCCAGCATAATTAATTAATTAGTTTATGATTTATTAGCTTTTGCTTACCAAGAACGTCCAGCTGGATTGATAAATAAAAGCCCCTTTTCAGAAGTGGCCTGGGGAAAAAATCTGCAGTTCATGTAATATACTCATTGTGCATACTAAAAAGATGTGACAAACACAACTTAAATTATATAGAAGAAATGAACATGCATTATAGGAAGTATAGACATGCAGGGTTTAAAAGAAACATGGAATGTAAAAAAATATAGAAAAGAGATGGGATGGAAGTAGTTGGAATGCAGTAAAGATTAAATGTGAAACGTGTTGCCTTGTAGATGATATGAAGGAAAGGAATCCTATTTAATAACAGAAAGGAGGGAGATTTTAGGAATGACCTGGATTAGAACAACATAGAACCAGGTGTTGCTTAAAGAGAGTTTTTTTTCCCAAAATGATTTTATTCATTTTATAACACAATAACTTAATATAGTAACAAGAGAAAACAAACTATATACAATGTCTATAACAACTAAAAAAACAATCAATATACATAGAACACTTGATATTTAGCAATTAACTGATGTATTGTGGTATTAGTCCTTGCTTTTATAGTAGCAATCTCATTCTTACAAATGTATTTCACAAGATGAATAAACTCAACTTTAAAGACAGGAGTAGATTGGGATTTCCAATTTTTAGTAACAATTTTCCTTGCTATAGAGAGGATAGACCATAGTAAAAATGTCTGGTTTTTAGGAATGGCTTCAGGAACACTGAAAAGGATAAGGGAGTCAGAAATTATACAGTCGTCATTCCATAGAGTTTTACAAAGATATTTGAAGTCTAACCAGAATGGGAAATTATTTTGCAATTAACCACCATATGCATCCAGTCAGCATCACGGTGTCCACATCTCCAGCATTTCAGTTCATCTTTCTTGTACATTATTGCTAGTCTATGTGGGGTGAAAAAACATCCATGTAAAAGTTTCTTTGTGTATACATGTCACAACAGAGAAGATGTGGATTCCTTCACTGACTGTTAACGTTTTTTGCCTTTTTCTGAGAATACATGTCTATTAACTTCACTAGAATAATTCTAAAAAGAAACCTCTGTTTTTCTAAAATCATTTGAGAATTTTATAAATAACCCATATGTATGACGTCTTCTTGGGTGAGCTATTAATAATTGATGTAAAATTCAAGATGTTGGAGTTACTCTTATTGTGTGCCTCTGAGTAGGAGCATAGTATGAATAAAATCCTTACAAGTTTGGATGTGCATCAGTGCAATTTTGCAAACTATATCTGCTGATCAAATAGTCTGCAGAACTTATTTTATTAGCTGAGAGAAATTGATTCCAGTATAATAGGTCACTGCTCTTAAATTCTGTTATCTTCTCAGTATCAAAAGATATCAAACATTCATTTGTGTGAGTAATAGGAAACAAAATTATGAATAAATTCTTAATTGATTAGAAAACATGGGCTTTTTAAACAACATCTGGTTTATAAGAGGTGCGAGAACAAGTTCTGACCTTTCACTTCGAATGTATATTTTTAAAATCCATATACAGACGTTTGTATGTATTTGAGTATATGGTTCATGCAATATCCTATTACTATTAGTAACATTTCATGTACTGATTTCCAATATGATGTATAAGAAATATTACTCCTATGCAACACTGTTAAAAAATTCAGAGTTTAAATAAAAATCTGTATTTGGAAACCCTATACCACCTCTATCCCAGCTTGTGCTGTGCCAGAGAAGATAAATTCTTCTTTTTTTGGGATACCAAAGGAAGCTAAGTAATAAGTTATTAATTTTCTGTTTAATTTTGACAGGTGGGGGGATTATTAGATCTTGGCCAATGAATAACATTTTAGGTAACAGTATTATTTGGTTAAAGTTAGCCTGTCTTCAAATGTGAAGGAGTCTGTTCCAACTATTAGATTATTGATTATGTTTAAAGTTGTTAATTAATGAATGATTTTTTTTATAATTAGATTCAATAATGATGCTAGATATTTAATGTGTGCCCTCCCAGTTTGTCTCTTTTTGATCTAAGTTTCATAGTAACATTTTTATTCACTAGAAGTGCCTGAGTTTTGTTGTGATTGAATTTTAGACCAGAGATGTTTTCAAATAAGTCTAGATTATGTAATAGGTCATCTACTGAATTTTCAATATCATTAGAAGTTACTAGTAGGTAATCAGCAAACAAATGTATCTAGGGGGATAATTTGTCTGACACTTTATATTCTTTAACGCTGTCATTATTTCTAGAATAATTTGCAAGAGAGTCAATACCCAGGGCAAAAAGTAATGGGGAGAGAGGGGGTACCCCTGTTTAGTACCTCTTAATATTTTGAATGGGCTAGATAGAGAAAATCATATCTTTACATAGGCTATGGACCTTTATATAACTTTTTTTTTTAATTATACCTATAAAGTTTGGGGAGAAATTGTATTTTTGCAGAGCTTTAAACAGATATGGCCGACTTAGGGAGTCGAAAGCTTTATATCAATGCTTAAAATAGAAAGCTAATTTTTTTCTTGTTTGCCAAGTATATTAAGGACAGTAATCTAATTACATTGTCTTGTATCTTTCTGTTTTTGATAAACCCGGTTTGGTCATCATGAATTAATATTTAAAGAATATCCGATGCCCAATTAATACTCAACTCAAAATTAAATTACTAATCTTCCAACCTACCAAACCTACCCAAAACCTCTCTCACTTTAACATCACAGCAAAAGACAACACCACTATCCATCTTACAGAACACACCAAATTGCTAGGAGTGAAAATATACAATAAACTGAACTTTGACATTCACATATCCATGACCATTAAAAAAGTCCACAAAAACTAGGAGCATTATAGAAAAATCAGCAACTACTTACCAAAGCAGCAAAGATTTCAATAGCGAATTCTCACCTTATCTCCACCCTGCTTTATGCCTCTCCAATATATACAAACCTAGGACAATGCAATCTAAATAAGCTTGAAACCTGATGCAACAAAATTGCGAAATTCACCACAGGGACATCCTACCGTAGTCACCACTGTCTATCACTGGCAGAACTGGGCTGGTTAGAGCTCCCTCACCTCCTTCAATGGTACCAATTCACACTCGCCCACAAACTAGTAAACCATCTACTAAAAGTACCATCCCTTCAGAATCTACTCCAACCCTAACTTATCAACAGACCACTAAGATCCAGCCGCAAAAACCTCCTACAGGTCACAAGAACCATTAACTCTGCTGGAGAAGCATTATTCTCCTGCGCTGTAGCCAAATTATGGAACTCCCTCCCACTCTCGATTACCTCTGTAACATCATGCACCCACTTCAAATCTTCATTAAAGGTGCACCTAAAAAATTGCAGAATATGCCCTTGCAACTCCCCCTCTAACAGCACCCACTCCACCCACCCACTACCTCTCTCTGCACCCCACTAACTACCTTGATTATAACAAGCTCAGTTGCTCATTAACCTAGATAATTACTGTACAGTAAGAACTTCTTATTGCAACAATTGGTCTATTATGTCACAACATTGTTTCAGTTCTCTACTGAAGAAGTATGTTCTACATCTGTAACTGTGCTACATCTGTCACTATGTTTTAAACTTCTATTTATGTTCTACAGCTGTTTACAACTTTGTTTTAATCTTGTATTATGCCCTACAGCTGTAACAATGTATAATTTTTTAAATGTTTCTCAAATTGTATAATGTCTAACATTTGAATGTAGAGCTTTTCTCTCAGGGCCTCTGCTGAAAACGGACCTGTGTCCAGTCAGACTCTCCTGGTCAACAAATGTAAATAAATAATAAATGATTTCATCTATCTGCTAAGATGGACATGAATGTGTTGTAATCAGTGGTAAGCAAAGAGATTGTGGCTGTGTGATGTACAAAGGTTAGGCTCTTTATTTAGTTTTAAGATGGGAGATATGATAAATACCTCAGAGGGATGGATGTTTGCTGTAGTTTTAACTTCTTGGAATGCATTGAGTAATATTTTCAAGATGCTATCAGGTAAGAGTTTGTAAAATTCCAGAATTAGACCATCCAGCCCTGGTGCCTTTTTTGTCTTAAGATTTTTTATTTGTTCTTTTAATTCTTTAAAGGAAAAGGGTTTATCCATGTTATTAATATTGTGTTTGGATAGTTTCTTTTGAATATTATTACCAAGAAAGTTGTCTATACTTTTATCACTTGTAGATGAGTTATTGTTAATATTCTTGTAATGGTTTTCAAAACAAGATTTTTTTTTAGATCTGCAACTTTGATGATCTGATTATTTCTAGTATATATATTACTACTTTTATATGACCTTTTTTCATTTAAATGTTTAGATCTAATCACAATCATGTGCATACTCTTGGGATTAATTAAGTAGGATTGTAATCAAAATTTTTCCAGCTTTATTGATATTTTATGCGGCATGATATCCTGATATTCCTTGTTCAGTTTACATATATCAGCTAATGCAGATTTGTCATTTGATGTAAGTTTATCAAGTTCTTGTTGTATGTGTACCAGCTTTTTATCCCACTTTTTCCTTTTATTTATATACCAACTTTTGACTTTAGCATGCAAGACTACCTTTAAATTGTTTATTGATGTCTCGGTAAAGCTTTATTTCATCTAGAAACCACTCTTGAATCCTTGTACTGTTACTAGATAAGCAGGTAGCCTTTGGCATAAGTTTAAGGGGTCAGTATTGTGTGTTACACTGAAGGTGATATCATTGTGGTCAGGCATAGGGCATGATGTCAGCACTACATTATCAGTTTTGGCCAGTAAAGAACTGTTTAAAAAGACTTTGTCTATGTTGGTCTGCATGTCAAATCTGTAGGAGTAGGGAGAATAATATTTTTATAATGTTAATGTTAATTAGGTTTCTATCTTTTATGTAGTTCAAGTGCTTGGCAACAGGGGACATCTTGAAGGGCTTAGAGCTTGTGGTATCAGTGGAGGACAAGATACAATTAAAATTGCCTGCTAATAGTAACTCACCTTTAGACTTTAATGTTGTGTCTAAATGTTTTTTCACAGTTTTAGTCCCAATGCCTGGTACCCAGTAGGTGTTTTCAAAAGTGTACATATTTTTATCTAGTTTTAGTATGGCTAAAGCAAGCATAATCATTACCTGGATAGGAGTCAACTATTTCTGGAATTCTCATTGATTTTCTGTGCAAAATTAGGACACCTCTTCTTTTGTGGTTGTAGTTTGAACTTACCAAAAATCAAGATTCATTTATTTAGATCTTCTGTTACTAAGTGGGATTCCTGAATGAATGCAAAATTTGCTTTATGTAGCATTAAATATTTGCTGACACCACTCCTTTTCATGGGGTTGTTCAACCCATTGACATTAATAGCTATAATGTTAAATATTATCATTTGATGGAGACTGCTATTATAAGTAAAATTGAAAAGTGTTTTCCTTGATTCATTATGACAGACATTTTTAAAGCTGTGATGGACAATTCAAAAACTCTAAATTTGAAAATAAAACCTTAATAACCTTCTGCATACTATACCCAGGTTTACATATCTCTCATAGAAGCCCCAAACTAATCCTCTCATGACATCTAATGGGAATTCCTAGCTGCTGCCGGTTAATAGCAAGCAGAAGGGAAACTGCATGTACATTAAAAACATACAAAAGGAAAAATTCAGTTTAATCTACTATGTATGCATGAACTAAGACCATGAAGCTGTATACAATTTCTTAAAATTATTTTTATTTAAACAGACTAAGATAAATTGATTAAGCCTAATAATTTGCTGCTATGAGTATATGCAGGACTGTAATGTCATTAAAGCAGACAGGAAAAAAGATGCATTTAAAACAGTCACTCTCAGAAATATATTTGTAATTCCTCTTTAAATATAAATGTAATAAATCACTGTTTACAGTAAAACATGCTTATAAGACTTTAGATAAAAAACAATTGCTAAACAAATGAAAACCCAGTCCAAATGATCATTCTTGAATCTGACTGGCTGTTAGAGTTCAGTGAAGAGAAACCGGGTCAGAGGACACATCTACTTCCTGGAAGACAGCACCGATTGTTTCTCATGAGTCTGAGTTAACCAAAGCCTTTAAAAGCTTGAGCTTGAGACAAAAGAAGTCAAAATTCCATCAAAAAAGTAGGTGGGAATTTTCTAGTGAAGTGAAGCTTTTAATCATAACTTGTAAAATGATGAATATTTAAAGTAAAGGCTCCAAATTACCAACCATACACAGCTATAAGATACATTAACTAAGTGGAGCATATTGCAGAAGTTAAGTAGTCAATGTATATATAATAATAAAATGCCACCACTTTCTTTTTAATTAACTGTAACACAGTAAGCATTTTTGTCTCCTGCAGTGATTAAATACTATGTCACTAGGACGAAAAGAGAAAGCATGTTCATGAAGAAATAAGTATAGGATATAAAATAAATATATATATAAATATATGAAATGCGCAAGTGATTTTATACCATTTCACTTGTGCTATGCCATGTATATAAAGAGATAAAAGTATAAAATAGTTTGCAGTTGGATAAGATTTCGATTTACTTAAATTTGAGTAGTATATTATATTTATAAAGTTAGCATTGTTGTGGGAAAGATAATAGGAGAGAAAAAAGTTACATTACCTTCTCTGTATGATTCCACGTTATTTAGAAGGGAGAAAAAAACTTGCATGAAGTGTGAAGTTATAATTTGTCTCTGGGTTAATTTATTTCTTTAATAGTCCACTCATTTTTTGAAGCTTGTCTTTTTAAGGTCATTGAAGAATCCATGGGTTCAGGTTGACTTAAAAGGTTCTTTTTTGGATAAATGTGGATGCTTCTTAGTCTTTATTCTTGCTGGAAATATGAGTTGTGCTTTGAGTCCTTCCTTTCTTAATGATTTTATTAGAGGGATGCATGCTGCTCTTACAAGGGGTGAAAAGTTGTCAAACCTGATAGTTTGGTCACCAATTTTTAATGGAGCAAGGGTCCAGGCACTTCTTAAAACAAGGTCTTTGTCCTAAGTGGAGATGCATCTTATAATAATAGTTCTTGGACGGCTGTTTTTACTGGATACAGAAGTTGTAGTTAAAGACCTGTGTCTCCTTTCTATCCCGAATGATAGTGCTTCAGGTAGGTTTAGGATTTTAGGAAATTAATCATATTGTCTCCCTCCATCTGCTTCAGAATGCCATATATTCTTAAATTGTATCTCCTGGTTCTTTTCTTAATGTCTACCTTTTCAATGAGTCTGCTGTTTTCTTGAAGAAGAACGTATATGCTTTTCTCTCTTTCTGTTAACCTGTAGTCTGTATCTGTTGCAGAATCTTCCAAAGCAGCAATCTGGGAAGTTTGTTTAAGGACTTCATTTAATAAGGTTATTTGTTTGGTGGTATCTTCTTTTATATTGTCCACTTTTAAGTTTAATTTGTCTATTTTACCCACCAGTCTTGAGCTGTAGTAAGGATTGCCTCTATTTCCTTCTTCATTGGAGTTTACTGCTGTGAAAATTTGGAGATGTCATCTTCCTTTGTGAATGTGGTTTCAGTGTCCCTAATATTTGAAAGTTTGACAGGAAAATATAAACATTTTAGCTTAAAAATTACACCAATTTCTAGCTTACAACTTCCAGAATTTGATTTTAGTAGTTTCAGGTCTTTGTTTGTGAAATTAAACAAAAATAATCCTGTCAGGGAAGAAATGAAGACAGCAGAGCTCAAGAACTCTGTTGTTTTCAGCTTGCCATCCAACCCACCCCCCTGCTTAGAGAGATGTTTTTCATGGAATTTGAATGACTGAATTCGCCCTACTACTAAATGACTAGAGTTCTACAATTTTGAAACAGGGCAGTAGCACAGAGTCACCTGCTGGTTTGTTAAAACTATTTACCACAAGTAGTTTTTTTACCATGACTAGAGTGAACAATTTGGAGAATAAAGTTAGATGCTGATGTTAAGTAAGCTGTATCTGGGTTATAAATTAAGTTTTGGGTTATTAGATGTGAGAAAATCAGGTGCTATGAGAGGTCTATAATGTATGTGTTTTAGGGCCAGACTGTAAGCAGTGAATTAAACATTTTTTACAGTAGCATTGTTGAAGATTACTCAGAAGAAAGAGGGATTTGTAGATTGGTAAAAAAAAAAAAAAAAAAAAAAAAAAACTGGAGAAGCATAAAGCAGAGAGAGCAAAAACTATGTATCAAAGGTATCAAATACCTTGGAGATGCCCAGGAAAAGGTGAGAAACCACATTACCATTTGTTTCTGTTTAGGTGGACATTGTTGATTCAGCTAAATAGTGCACTGGTAGTGCTGTGTGAAGGATGGAAACTGTACTATGTAGGGGGCATGATGTTATTTGATTTAAGTCATCAGGAAAGTGAAAGCAAATGTGTTTTCCAAGAAATTGAAATAATGGCGGTAATATTGCTACTGGTCCATAGTTATAAATATCCCTATATTATCCACTCGTATACAGAAGTAGAATACATTTTTTTTCCAGGGGTTAAATATGTGATTTTCATGGACAGATTGGTTGATTGATTCATTCCTCCACTCTTTTGACAAAAAGAGCTGTTTTGTGCAAATAAACATGTTTGCTTTCTACTACGGCATCTTTGTTCCTTTAATTTCAAAGGCACTTTCACATCAGTTGCATGACAAATGTTGAATATTGCTGTCCCCCTTCTTTACATCATTCTAATGGGATCACAGACCCTTGTGCAGCAATCCTTATCTTGTTTAGCAAGAGCACAGCAGGAAAAAATGGATACCAACACAAAGTTATGGCAGGCAAGCGGGGTAATGCCCACTGTCATACCGATGCTTCTCTCAGTCTTAATAATGGAATCATTGGCATCATTCTAACCAGACACCTCAAGAACTGTGCAAATGCATTACTGAGGAGAGGAAAGTGTTCCCCAGAACACGTGCAACAGTCACTTTTCTTTTTTCTTTTTTCATGTGTTGAAGAAATTGGTGACATATGTAGTATATACTGACTGAACAAGAACAAAAATAAGGTACATCCAAGCACGGTTTGCTTACATATACTGCCCTTTACATATACTGCCCCTTACATATACTGCCCCTTTTTTAGTCTAATGTTAAGCAAACATAACTCTGGAGATGAAATGTATTTGCAGAGAGTTGAGGGGCTTTGGGAAATGTTCCCCCTCTCAACAAATCAGCACTTTTAATTTTGGAATGTCTGAACAGTCAAATCTCTAACATTTTCTGATTTATCTAAATTCATTGTTAAAAATTTAGAAACTTGGGGGCAAATTCAAAGAGTGAATATGGGGTGTACACCTCAGCGTAACTATTTATTTATGATCAGAGACGACCATACCACAGTGCTTTAGCATGCAGATGTGCAGCAGAGTGGGGACCGTCTCTGCGGGTCTATATCAGAACATCAAAGTTTTAAAACTTCGAATGTTCTAATATCGACCCATTTTAATCGAATGCTAAAAATAGCGAAGCTGCAAAACACTGAATTCTTTCCTAGGGAAAGAATTCTGTTAGCCGGTTCTGTGGCTTCACTATTTTCAGCGCTGTGGTGGAGATTTATGGGTCGGGTTCAGGTAAGTGTGCGATTGTGTGGTTGTTAGGGCACAAATTAGGTGAGTTAGGGTTAGGGCGCGGGTTAGGTGAATTAGGTTTAGGGGCGGGTTGAGTTTAGATTAGGGCGTGGGTTAGGTGAGTGTGCGATAGTGGTGGACTTTAGGGTTTGCGTTAATGTAAGTGGATAAGATAAGTGTGTATGTATAGTTTAGTGTAGGGTTAGTTGTATGATTATAAGTGTGTCTGTGTGTATTAATGTATTTTAGGTGTGCTTGTGTTGTGTGTGTGTGTGTTTCGGAATAGCAAATATTTTACCAAGGAAAAAAATTTGCTGTTCTAAATGTTCGCTGTTATGTGGTTTAGATATTTTAGGTTCGATTAAATAGTGTTCGCTATTTTCATCTTTCGATAACGTGATATAAATGCATCTCTGCAGCCATGCTATATGCTAATGAAGCATTCTGGGTGAGAGAGAAGCTCCTTAAATCAGTAATGATATGCAAGTTGTGTTTTACCTCCAAACACTAGTAACCAAATAAAACCAAAAGGGTAGTTTATCTTGCTTCATCCAAGGACTGATCCACATTTTATATTGGGAAAACTGAAAGAACCTTCAAGGAAAGAATATACAAGCATACCTATGACATTAAAAGGCAAAATCTAAATATATTATCCAAGCATATTTACCATTATTCTGATGACAGCTTTTTATTTCAGATCTTAGAGAAGGTAACCTTTAATCCTAAAAGGGTAGCATGCAGTAAACAACAAAAAAGAGAAGACTGTTTTGGCAAATAAAAACTAATGCTGAAAATGCCCCGTGGTTAAATTAAGTTTCTTTGACTTGTGTATTAAAATATTCTTTCATATTTTTATATTTTTACATTGTACAATATTTTATGCACATGTGTTATCCTTAAAGAAGATCCTCGCACCTTAAATATTTCTAGACTAGGTTTAAAATGTGCAACAGATCACATGGTTAAACCATGGTTTTAAAAGGAGGACTAAAACACTATACCACTGTTCTGAAGAAGTCCTGTTTCATATCTTAACTATTCTTCCTGATAAAGTGGAGAAGTTTTAATGCAATTAAGAGGAAAAAAGCAACAGCAAAAGGACGCAAAAAAGAAACCGACCGCTAGCTCATTTTATTTCTCCTACCTTACATTGCGTGGCTTTTGGGAGCCTTCTTTGATCTTGTTTCATCACAATAATGTGCATTTTTACATTTTAACTGTACCACCTGTTAGTGTGTTGCCATGCTTTTTTCACTCCCCCCACTGTTATGCAGACATGGAGTTCTTGTATGTATGTATTGTGTACATGTGTATTTTGTGTGCATGTGTATAAAAGGGTGTGTGGTTGCCCTCTACAGAGAAACCTTTATCATCTTGTAGTTCTGAGTTGCATTTTAGAGTACTGACAAACCATTACTCTCACTTTAGTAATGCAGTCTAACCCACATGAGTAATTACTTTTTAAGTATCGCTGATTGTGGAAATAATTTAAAAACTTTATCTGGTAAACACCAACCACAATAGGTTTGTAGGTAAATATTAAGCTTACAACCCAGAGTGAACATGGATAAGTTTACTAACCTCACCCATTAATAGCAAGAGTTTGTTGTTGCCTCTTGGTAGTCAAACAATTTCCACATACCCCAGGTGTGAATTTATGGTCTCCCAGCCATGTTTCAACTCCACTAAGGGAATTACTCTGATATGTCTGTCTGTGAAAAGCTGGGAATGTAT
This sequence comes from Protopterus annectens, assembly GCF_019279795.1. Taxonomy (NCBI): domain Eukaryota; kingdom Metazoa; phylum Chordata; order Ceratodontiformes; family Protopteridae; genus Protopterus; species Protopterus annectens. The sequence continues at coordinate 1,117,771,891 of NC_056748.1, forward strand.
TAGTTTATTTTTTTTTATGCCAGCCGGTACTTTTAAGGTGGCCATAAAGGTTTAGATGTTAAAAGTGGTTGGTTCTTTTGGGGAGAAGGAACTCAAAATAGTACAGGGTCTTTAACAGCACAGAAAGCGAAGAGGCAATCACCATTGTACTTATGCAGCATAACAAAGGTTACCTAGTTCTATGATTTTCTTGACAAGACAATTCTGAGTTCTCTAGAGGTAATCTAAATATTTATTGGTGCATGTTAAGTGGGTCATCATATTCAGTGACAGGTAATGTAGGGGGATGCAAATAATACCACTTAAATTTTCAAGAAATTTTGTCAGAAAAATAACAGAAAAAGTAATTTTGTAATATAAATCAGAAAAAATTCCCCTGTTTGACACTCATGAAGTGTCAAACGAAGCATGCTGGAGTATAACTCTCTGGCACTGTTGGTGGTTGGGGGGGTGCTGCAAAGTTGCCAACACCTGGGCTCCATCCTTTGTAGTTTTAACACTGTCACTACAAAAATAACATGCACTTGTAAATAAACCGGAAAGGTATACAGAAAAAGGAGAGTGCAATATGGAAGCCACTCCAACTGACAGAAAAAATCATTGTAGTAGCTCTGTAAATACGTTGCCACTACAGCATAGTAATGCAGACGTGTGTGCTCATTAAAACTGTACACATGTATTTCATAAACTGTCATACTGTTTACTTGGCTTATGGCTGAATGGGTCGCTAAGACCATTTTACTGAGAAATCAGAAATCGTATTCAATGCTCAGGGGAGACGCCCGATAACTGCAGAAGTATACAAAGGAATCAGTCTAGATAACTGACAAAACATTTGTTTTCAGTACACTAGAAAGCAAGAAATGTTTTCAGTACTTATAAAGTTAGATGTGAGCAGTTAGTAAGTAAAATACTATTGCATTCTTATACAGATAGAAAGGCCCTATTTCTATGCCTGAATTGTATGTAATCACAACCTGTAATGCTGGCTAAAATAAATAAAATTACTACTTTACTTCAGGTAGGAGATAGCTCGGCAAGACATCATGTAAAATGCAACACCCAGACATCTGCAGTCCAAGAAGAATGAATGAACTCAACCACAGATCAAATGCAATGGAGATGAGGTACACGCTGAACAAGGAATTGTCTCAGCTGTTAAATAGCAACATCAGATTAGAGATGAAACAGGTTAGTGAAAAGTCCAAAAGACCTTCCTTTCTTTCCTTCTATAAACAAAGTTTGCACAGAAAGGTCATAAATGGACAAATGACTGACAGGAGGAGAAGCAGAGTGACGCTAGAGCTGAGTAAATGTCTGTCACCAGTAACGCCAGGGCTTAGTAAATGTCTGTCATGAGTGATGCTAGGGCTGAGTAAATGTCTGTCACGAGTGACGCTAGGGCTGAGTAAATGTCTGTCGCACCATAACAGTGTATTATGTAACACTGCATCAGTGATGCTAGGGCTGAGTAAATGTCTGTCACGACTGATGCTAGGGCTGAGTAAATGTCTGTCACACCATAACAGTGTATTGTTACATAACACTGCATCAGTGACGCTAGGGTTGAGTAAATGTCTGTCACACCATAACAGTGTATTGTTATGTAACACTGCATCAGTGATGCTAGGGCTGTGTAAATGTCTGTCGCACCATAACAGTGTATTATGTAACACTGCATCAGTGACGCTAGGGCTGAGTAAATGTCTGTCACGACTGATGCTAGGGCTGAGTAAATGTCTGTCACACCATAACAGTGTATTGTTACGTAACACTGCATCAGTGACGCTAGGGCTGAGTAAATGTCTGTCACGACTGATGCTAGGGCTGAGTAAATGTCTGTCACACCATAACAGTGTATTGTTACGTAACACTGCATCAGTGACGCTAGGGCTGAGTAAATGTCTGTCATGAGTGACGCTAGGGCTGAGTAAATGTCTGTCACGACTGATGCTAGGGCTGAATAAATGTCTGTCACACTATAACAGTGTATTGTTATGTAACACTGCATCAGTGACGCTAGGGCTGAGTAAATGTCTGTCACGTGTAACGCTAGGGCTGAGTAAATGTCTGTCACGAGTGACGCTAGGGCTGAGTAAATGTCTGTCACGAGTGACGCTAGGGCTGAATAAGTGTCTGTCACACCATAACAGTGTATTGTTATGTAACACTGCATCAGTGACGCTAGGGCTGTGTAAATGTCATGAGTGACGCTAGGGCTGAGTAAATGCCTGTCACACCATAATAGTGTATTGTTATATAACACTGCATCTGAAAGGTAAACTACGATTCATGCTCCTTAGCACTGATTTCTGTTTATATTGCTATGGGTAAATTAATAGATATTATACCATGACCCCCCCCCCAAAACGTGCACGCTGATTGGCCAGCGTGCCCGTTGTAAATCGAGTTTTACTAATGGAAAAAGGTCCGGTTGCCCGGACTTTTTTCCATTAGTATAACTCGTTTTTTTAAAACACTGTCTCGCTATGTTAAATGGGTTTAACATAGCGAGACAGCTTTAAAATAAGCAACGGAGCCGTTGCTTATTTTAAAACTGTCTCATATGTTAAACCCATTTAACATAGCAGACAATGTAAAAGCAACGGAGAAAGCAAGATCTCCATTGCTTTTTTAGTGTTTCGCTATGTTAAATGAGTTTAACATAGCGAGACAGTTAAATAGCGGACATCTCCGTTGCTTATTTTAAAACTGTCTCGCTATGTTAAACTCATTTAACATAGCTGACTAAAAGCAACGGAGATCTTGCTTTCTCCATTGCTTTTGCCCACAGCTCTGATGTACTGCGCAAGCGCAGTACATCAGAACTGCTGGATGCCAGACATCTGGGGAAGGGCAGTAAACAGGCATTATACTATGCCATTATTTAAGAAAAGTAATAGTTTCTTTTCTTAAATAATGTCATGTATATAGCAATAACCACTTCTGGGTGTGGGTAATGCTAAATTTACCCACGGTTGGCATGGTTTGGTCCCTTGCCCTCTGGACCAAACCACGCCAACCGTGGGTAAATTTAGCATTACCCACACCCAGGCGTGGGTTATTGCTATAAGAGAGAACAGGATAGATCAGAGAGTCAATAAGAGACACAACAGAATTAGAAAACAAAATAGAAAATAACTCTGTACAGAGGAATAGAGCACTGGACTATGAAGTGATACTCCAGAGAGAGAAATATGATGCGAGTTAAAAAGAGTAGCAGACTAGACCAGAACTAACCTAAAGCTCTCTACAGAAAATGACTGAGGAGCAAATATATTGGTCACACCGGATGGCAGCACAGATTAATCAATCAACAACTGGGATTAGCTGAGCAGACGTAAGGAGTCTAAGGGTGCAAGTAGACTGACCATCCAGTGTGGGGAGAGGTTACTGGTAGAAAAGATATTTTCATTTATTTATTTAGTCATTTCTATTTATTCTTTTATTCAGTTCCTTCATTAGTTTCCTAGGTTACTGTACTTCCTGGTTGGTGTTTCAAGATATTCAAAGATCTACTCAATCTCTGAATGGTACAAATATGTGAATTACTCGCGTGTGCGCACACCGATGTGCAGACTATTTACAGCAGTATTGTAGAGGCCTTTTTACAGTGCTATTACAATGCCAACATAGTGTCTTTTAACGATTTAATCTATCTAACCTCTATCTAATCTTATATCTTATCTAATCAATCTAATATTAGAGTGCTTGAGAGGATGGGTGAAATACAGTTGGCTGTTTGCCAGTTTTCTCATGCTGAGGATCGGGAGTGGGAAATAGTACTCTGTTGGCTTTTGGTACCACCCTCTCTGTCAAGAAAGGCCTTAGCTGGGACACCTTAGGATAAGTACATATAGAAACTGGCAGATATAGGCATTGTCGACATGTTAAGGCTCATTGCAATGCAGGGCCAAAGTTGGCTTAGGTCAAATATAAAATTCTGCAATACTCAATTAGCTGGTACAGCAGCCTCTGCCATACCTTGGCATTAATGTTAGACATTATTCACCAGTGGCTGCAATAATTAAAGATAGAATTAAAACCAGCAAAGGAGAGAGTAATAGTAGGCCTGGTATTGTGTTGGTAGCATGGGTGAAAAAGTGAAAACGTATGCTAAAAAAGGAAGGCAAGCTGAATGGAAATGTATGACCCAAGACTTGTCTGCTTACAATTCCTGCCTCATTAAACTGAGCTAGGCTGAAAAATCTTTAGTAGGTGAAGATTGCTATCGACTATGGCCTATAAAGCTAGCTGATATATTTTATAGAATTAAATAGTTAAGATTAGAGCAGTGCAATAGCACACAAAATAATAATGAAAACCATTTTGTTTTAATCAGCCAATATGCAATGAAAAAAATCTCCAAGACTGATTCGTTACATGAATCTGCCCCTAAAATATGAAGCAAAAATATGTAAGCCAAAACCTTTCCTTAACTGGTATGTGTGTGTGTGTGTGTGTGTGTGTGTATATATGTATATATATATATATATATCTCAGACCCACATATATCAATATATCACTTCGACAATCAATATATCACTTCGACAATCAAACGAACTCTTAAGTCAATGTTGGATTTTTTTTTTACTTTAATAGAATTACCAATAATTTATTTTGTTGCCTTTATCAAAATTTCAAAAAAGTGTTTTTTTTTTTTTTTTTTAACTGTTGGGCAAATCTCCATACTCCTACATTTCCAAAGCTGCTAAATCTGAGACTGCTTAATCCTGGAAGAATAAATGTCAATACCCAAAGTTCTGTATTGGGGTTCATGTACAAATTATGGCCTATTCTCATTGCAGTCCTATGTGATGGAATATTTTTGTATGATTGCAGTAAGGTCTGCTATACATCCTCATCTGCTCTCAACAGTGTGACTGGGCTAGGCTAGAGACGATATACATTTCACAGGAACATGTGCATTTAATTGAAAGTCTTGAGATGCAACCAATAACTATTTCAGATCATACACCAATAATAAAAATAAAAACACAGCGTAATGAAATAAAAATGAGACGCTGCTGTTTTCCCACCTATCTGTTGAAAAGGGAGGAATTTAAGAAATGGGTAGTGGAAATTATTCAGGAGCTGTTAAAGAAGATAGAAATTCCTTTTGAAAGTGAAGGTAGGGAGTGGGATTAAAGTGGAATGTAAAAATAGGGTGGAAATAAATGGAGCTATGGTTAAAAAGTAACTATCACTTAGAGGGACTGACTAGTATTAAAGTACTGCAAAATAGGGGAAACCACACAGAACAAGAGGAGGATCAACTGCAGAAGGCACAAAAACTTTTAGCACGACTCTGGCAACAGAAAATAGAAAGGGCTGTCACCAAGCTTAGGAAGCCTATAACAAGGAAGATAAGAGATCCTGTAGAAGTATTGGAAATACTTTGAAATTCTGTTAAAGTCTGTATTAAGCAAATAAATATGTTCATAGGTTGGTACTAGGCTATCGGCCCTAGGGGACTATGCAAGCCTAGCCATAACAATTCCCTGGATATTTCTTCCCACAATGTTTACTTCCATGATCCCTGGGGTGGATTTTGCTATAGGTTCATAGATTGGTACTAAGCTATCGACCCTAGGGCCTATGCAAGCCTAGTAGAAATCAAGAAAAGGTACAAATGGAAATGTTTATGGAAGAATTAAATATACCTAGACTAGAGGTAGAGGAGGCTTAATTACTAACAGGATAGTAGGAGAGGAGATAAAAATGGTGATGTATAACCAGCCTACAGAAAGTTCCCAGGAACAGGTGGCATTCCTACAGAGGTTTGGAAGCTAGGAGGGAAAAACTGATAAAGATCTGGAAGATTTTGTTAAACCATATTTTAAGAGGAGTACAAGCACCAACAACCTGGAAGAAGTCCATGGTAATACCTAAAGAGGAAAAAAATCTATCAGATCCAGCTTCATACAGGCCCATTTTAATACTAAATTCTGATTATAAACTCTTCATGTCTATAAAAGCAAAAAGGATGCCAAAATTGATAGATATGGAGCAATGTCGTTTTGTGGAGGGGAGGCAAACATTTCACAATTAACAGAACAGTGATGATCCAGAGGGAAGCAGAATGTAAGAAAATTCCACTGTTAGGTCCCAATGCAGAGAAAGCATTTGACAGAGTGAGCTGGGACTTTATGAGCAGATCATAGGTTCATAGGTTGGTACTAGGCTATCAGCCCTAGGGCCTATACAAGCCTAGCCATAACAATTCCCTGGATATTTCTTCCCACACTATTTACTTCCCTGGACCCCTGTCTAGCAGGGCAACTGACGTGATCCCCGGGGTGAATTTCCTTTCTCTCATCCAATCATCAAGGTTACTTTTGAAGAGGGCTAAAGAGGCACTCTGCTTGACATGTATGGGCAATCTATTCCAGAGTCTGCAGAGTCTCTGAGTCAGGAACCTATCCCTCCAGCATGTTTTGTTTATTGTGATGACAAGGTTTAGATCCCTGGAGCATGTGCCTCTGAGGGATTGGGATTTCTTTAAGTGTAGCATGTCCAGCAGCTCTGGGTTTGACATGGCCTTGTAGGTTAAGCAGAGATCGCCTCTGAGTAGACGATATGCGACAGAGTATAACTGGAGTTTTTTTAAGGCGGTCAGCGTAGGGCATCTGCTTTAGGCCTGTGATTCTTTTAGTGAGGTATTTCTGCGGCCTTTCCAGTTGTTGCAGATGTCTTGAGAGGTGCATACCAAATGGGGCATTATATTCTATAATGGGTCCAATGAGGGATGTGTACAGTGGGACAATGACCTCCTTTTTTTCTGGATGAAAAGCCCTTCGTGATTAGGTGTGCCACATAGAAGGATTTCCTGACTGTTGTAGCGATGTGGTTATCGAAGGTAAGACCACTGCCCACCTGTCCCTAAGTCTCTTATCACACTTTGTGTTTAGTGTACTGCCACCTATATGGTAATTCATGGGTACATGTTTTTTTCCCAGAGGGGATAACTATACCTTTCTTGGCATTGAGCTTGAGCCCATGGCTCTGGCATCAAGCATCTGTAGATCCAATAGAAGCATTTCATTTGCATTCCTTGATAAAATTATAACGTTGCTTAGGAGGAAATATGAGGGATCAGAGGCAAAAATATAAGTGGGTGGGGGTCCTCTTTGATAATCTCAGCTTTAGCAGAAGAACTAGGAAGGGCTGCCCTCTCTCCCCTTTGTTTGATTTATATTTAGAACTATTGGCAAAGAAAAAATAAGGGACTCAGAAATTCAAAGATGTAGTTGGCATGGTAGTCAATAGAAGTTGGCCCTATTTGCATATGACATTATTTTATACCTGACAAAACCAGAAATGGACATTACAGTGCTGTGGAACATATTGAGGCAATTTCAAAACTTTTCAGGATGCAAAATTAATGAAGCCAAAACAAAAGCAATATCAAATTATATACCCACATACGAATTGGTTCAGCAATATATATACTTATGGGTATATGATTAAATGAAGTATTTTGGAGTTTGGATTAAAAATGATACTGATGTGGCAGCTAAGGATATGTGGGAAGAAATTAAACAAAAACTAATAGAAAAACTGAGAAAATGGAAGCTTTTGTATATGAATATTGATAGTAAGATACAAGCACTTAATATGTTTTTAGTCCCTTTAGTCTTGTATACAGGTCAGGGGGCGGCCACGGTGGTGCAGTGGTTAGCATTGCCACCTCACAGCAAGAGGTTCTCCGGTTCGATCCTCGGCTGGGGTGCCTTCTGTGCGGAGTCTGCATGTCCTCCCTGTGGTCGCGTGGGTTTTCTCCGGGTGCTCCGGTTTCCTCCCACATCCCAAAGACATGCTGCAGGTGGATTGGACACTCTAAATTGGCCCTAGGTGTGTGTGTGAGTGTGCCTTCTGTGGAAGGTTGGGCGCCGGGCTGGCAACTCGACACCGTAAAACTCCACTGCCAATTCATGTGCGGACAAGGTGATCCGCTGTGGCGACCCCTAACCGGGAAAAAGCCGAAAGAAGAAGAAGAAGTCTTGTATACAGGTCAGGCATATTTTTATCAACCAGAGGAGAAGTTGTGAATAGTAATAGAGTTGAAGGATTTTATATGAGAGGGGAAGACTGCAGGAGTCCAGTGGGATATGCTTATTCTTCCAATAGAAGAGGGGAGATTGGTATTACCCAATTTGAAGGGGTATTTCAGAGCAACACAGTTAAGGCTCCTATAACATAGCACAAGCAGAAAACTACAACCCAAAATGGAAAGAGATGAGGATGAAATGGAGGAAGCTCAAGAAACAGAGAGAGAGTGGGATTTTGAATGCAAACCTTTAAGTAGAACCACAATACCCATGCAGAATATTACATTCATAAAGTAACAGAAGCTATTCTAAGAACTAAGCCAATACAGGAATGGAGAAAGGAGATTCTGCTGACAGGGATGATTGCAATTAGGGATACAGATTATAGGCAAGAGTGGGTGGAAGTATGTTGGAAAGAAATGGCAAAGGAACCAAGGTATTGGGAACAAATAACTAGAAAGGTAATAGAATGGGAGGATGCAAAGAATTTATTTTTATTGCGGTTTAGAGATTGCCTTCCATATCAACAGTTATCAGAGTATAGGCTGAGAAAAGAAATAGAGGGGTACTGGCTGAGTTCTTAGTAAAATCTAGAACACAAGTGGCTATTAAGAAAGGAATTATTAGTAGAAGATACAATATAGTGCATGATAACTGTAAGAATCAACCAGAAGTGGTTATGAACAATTGGGAAGAGAGATTGGACAAGCCATTCACTAAGAAACAATTGGGGGATATATGCATGTCTCCCAAATATGCAACAAAATCTAAAAGATTTAGTATCTTTGCCTGGAAGTGTTTACATAGATATTTTTATATCCCAAGCAGGCTCCAAAGAATCTTTCCTCCGATAGACAGCAAATATTGGAGATGAAAGAGGTAAATGGGAACAAATTTTCTTGGAGTGTAAAGAGTTGGCTGACTTTAAAGATTCCCTGTAGATTGTTCCGTCAAAGGTACTGGGTTAGCAAATTGGAGTGACTAGGGAAATAATTTTATTTGAGCTGTGATAGTTGGAATTGCCTAGACATAGTAAGGCCTTACTGAGTCTAATTATGTGATGGCTGCCAAAAAAGCAATAACTAGAAAATGGAAATCAGTCTAAACCAACTTTACTAGAAGTAACAAAAGATAGCGGCGGAGATGAAACAACTGGAACTGGGATCTTTAGTAAAGGGAGAAAATTACACAGGAAAATGGGAACTGTGGGACCACTGCATGCAGAGGAGGAACTATGATTAAAAGAAGGCAGAATCTGAATGAGCTATACAAAGGTTGACTGACAATGACTAGATACATAACAGGTGATTTATAAATGTTTGCAGATACAGTTGTTGGCACAGTTTGTAAGGCATAATGTTAGCAATTGAGATTGAGCCACTATGATTTATTTCCATTTGTATAAATGTAAGATTGTCTGTGTCGCACATGATTTAATAAAGATGTTTCTTGTAAATGAAACAAAAAAAAATGGTGTGATGCATTGCCACGCTGTAGTAATGCATTGTCTATACACCCTCATTCATCTCCACCCCAAATAATAAAAATGGATGGTTGTCTGTTGTCACCCCATTCCCCCAAGATAACAAAGAATAATATACTCATTGTCACGGATTCACTTCTCACCTCTAAAAAGTTTAAAATGAGCACAAATGTCAGCTAGTTTTGCACTAGATATGTTAAAATATGACAGATAAGTAAGTTGCGATATTGACATAGACCACACTGCTTCCACAGAGTTATGCCTTTTTGTAATTTATTTTCATTTGTATAAATGTAAGATTATTTATGTGGTTACATTACAGAATGGTGGGGAAAGTTCACTGACAAAAGAATAGACACGCACAGTATTTTCAGATGCAGCTCTCTGCACCATATACAGTTTCCCTTAAGAGCACACCGGGAATGCACCACACTCTTTGAAATTTGATTACACACACACACCTGTTATGCCACCTCCATCTAGACTAAGGTAGATTCACTGCCACCATCCAGCTACTTTAAGGCTCTTGCAAGGGTACCCAATTACTCTTAGTAAAAGTAATACTTCTGCAAATGGTAGTAATTCCAAGCCAAGCAGCAAGAGTTTCAAGAATGTTGGAGCCACAATACCACTAAATAAATGCAATTACTCTCAAAGGTTAAACATTTTCGAAAAGACCAACCACAATGAAAGAGATAGATATATTTAATAATAATAAAATAGAAAACATGAAAATGCTGAATATCTATTTACAATAAATGCCAGAGATTCAATTACAGGAAATATAAAAGAACACAGATGGAAAGACTTGGACAGATACAGAAAAAAAATATTTCAGCTAATCTTGCTATATTTTCCTAATTGACTGAAGAATTACGGTTCCCCTGGTTACTTTAAAGTATGTCAAAAAGAAGTTGAATGAGTGTCTTGTGTCAGTTCCAATAACAGAGCGCTGAGTGCCTCTATCACATCTCTCACTAGTATCTAAATAAAATTTCAGTACTGGTGAGAGAATGACATCACATCTGGTCAGCTGACTATGTGGTTCCCACACTACCCCCCTCACTAGATACTGAGCCGGGATTTGGCACAGATGTCACAATGCACACACAACTTTTATTAAATTCTTAGTACAGTATCTGGAAGCTATAAAATTCCAACACTTCTATCCTCCCCGCAGAAAGGTTTTTCATAGACATTGCGTCTCTGGCTGCATTCAGACCAGAGAGATAGAATCTTTATGGGTTAAACCAAGCCATTTAATTTCAGGCTATTTTTTAAGGTTAGCTGGTCTGAGCTTAACCCCCTTCCCTTTCATTATACTCTGTTAAAATATATACATTTTAGCAGTTACAGAAATACAGCCTGACATACATGTATATTTCTTTTCCGTCCAGCAGGACCCACTGTTGATGCATTTTTAACACGAGCAGCTTTACAAATAAATTGCAGACAAGCTTCTGTACAAATCAGTTTGACATTCAAATGACATATAATTGTTTACAAGACTCCAGCAAGCTATTCTGGGATATGTTGCATGTGCACTGCCCTACTCTTGCTAGCACAGCTGGCACTACTTCACATCATCACAGGTAGTATTAGAAAATGAAAACTAGCATTTCAGCAAAGTCTCTCCAAAGTAATTCTTGACTCGCAGAAAAAAGTCATTCCAGCATTTCAGAGAATCTTTTTATGGTCCTTACTTGACCTCTGAGGGCTCCACCACACAGTAATAAAAAAATGCAACAGTACTTAAAAAATTTTCATTCCCAAACCAAGCAGTTATTTCACACTTCCACAATTATCTCCTTCATTCAGCAGGTTAATATTTTGTCTCTTCCTAGTATAGCCATAGACAATGGTAAGGTGGTTCACACAGCCTATCTACATCTTGCCAAGGCTGTTGATACCATCCCCCACTCTGGAATTATAGATAAACTCACTAAACTAGGTATAAATCCCTATGTCACAAGATGGGTTGCCAACTGGCTCACTGACAGAACTCACACTGTGAAAGTAGCAGACTCCAATTCCGACTTCAGACCAGTGACAAGTGGAGTACCACAAGGTTCAGTCCTGGGTCCTCTCCTATTTGGTATCTACTTCTCTGAAGTACAGGCTAACACATAAGGTCTTTGGCTAACTAAGTTCGCAGATGACTGCAAACTAGGAGCCATAATCAAAACTCCTAATGATGTGGACATCCTACGAAAGGGCCTCACTGAGACAGATGCCTGGTGTCAAAGCCATGGCCTCAAGCTCAATTCTAAAAAGTGCATCGTCATCCCCTTTGGTAAAAACTCTGTACCCATGAACTACAACATAGGTGGGGGTATACTTAACACAAAGTGTGATGAGACCTTGGGACACAGGTGGACGGTAGTCTCTCCTTTGATCGGATCACCACAGTAGTCAGGAAATCATTCTACGTGGCACACCTCATCACAAAAGGTTTCTCATCCAGAAAAAAAAGAGGTCATTGTTCCCCTCTACTCATCATTCATTAGACCCATTATAGAGTACAATGACCCTTTTAGTATGTACCTCACAAGACATCTACAACAACTGGAAAGGCTGCAGAAATACCTCACAAAGAAGATTACTGGCCTCAAACAGATGCCCTGTGCAGACAGTGTAAAAAAACTCCAGCTTTACTCCATCACATATCGCCTACTCAGAGGTGATCTCTGCCTAACATACAAAGCTATGTCAAACCCAGAGCTGTTGGACATGCTTCACTTAAAGAAATCCCAATCCCTCCGAGCTACATGCTCTAGGGGCCTAAATCTCGTCACCACATTAAACAGAACATGCTGGAGGGACAGATTCCTGTCCCAGAGACTTCCATACCGTGGGATAAACTACCTATCTATATCAAACAAAGCTCCTCATTAGCACTCTTCAAGAAAAATCTTGATGACTGGATGGGAAATAGGAAATTCACTCCAGGGATCACCTCTGTGGCTCTGCTCGACAGGGGCACAGGAAAATAATTTTCTTGGGTGACAAAAGCCGGGGTACCTTTATGGCTGGACTTGTATAGGCCCCAGGGCCGATAGCCTAGTACCTACCCTATGAACTATATTCCAAAATATCTTTTTTTAAGGCACATTAATTATTTCTGTCATTTTTCAAAGACTGCTTTTGTTAACAAGGAACCTATAATCTGACCTTAGCCGGGGTAGTCACCCTGATGAGGTTTTCAAAGGCAGATGATTCCTATAAATTACCACAACATAATTTGCCTGTACGTATAAGCCTCTCTAATGCACCCCTTTCGATGCTCATTATTGTGTTACCCCAGCTAGACAAGAGTATGTTTTTCTTATTCAGCCAGGGCTCAATAGTCATGATGCTATATTACCCAGCGCAGTGCAGAACCACTGGTTTCAGCTACATGAAGATGTACTTCACACCTGCAATAGCCTCTCTCAAAATTTGACTATGCCAGGTCAGTGATGATCCTTGAAATAAATTGTGAAATCGTCAATACCCATTGTTTTTAATACTTTTATTCAATATAATAAGTGTATAAAACTAAACACCACAATTTATCAACTTTGAAACCACGGAAGTAACTTCATAACGATTCAAAAACATAAGAGATGACAAATAAGAAAAGGACCTCAACTATGCAATCCATATAGAATACCTACATTTTCAAATTTATTTGTAAATGTGTATAGAAAATAGTAATATATTCCAGTATTCCTGCTATCCCGCTAAATCTATAGCTTTGCTATACCATTAAGTGATCTTGTACTGAAATTTACGAAATGTAATAGAATCTGTTGTATGATAAGTCATCTAATTGAAGAGCATGCAACACAGTAACAACCACAGTATAGAGCCAGGACTCCTCCACAATTGACAACTTAATGAGTGGACCAGGCATTTTATGAAGAAGATTGGGGTGATCAAAACAGATTTTAAGTGTAATATGGCCTTCAACTGCATAAACGTTTTTTTATTCTTTATCCATCTACTTAATTTTCAAAGGAGTATTATACCAGACAGCAAGAGGTGTCCTGGTTCAGTTCTTGGCTTGGGTGCCTTCTGTCTGGAATCTGCATGTCCTCCCTGTGTTCACATGTGTTTCCTCCAGGTTCTCCTGTGTCCTACTACATTCCAAAGAGATGCATTAGGTGGATTGGACAATCTAAATTAGATACCAGTGTGTGTGTGGTGTGGATGAACTACTGCAGCAGGGCTAGCCACCTAGTGACTGTAAACATTGGGTCTAGATGATTGTCAGTGTTGAACTGACACCCTGACCCCGTATGCAAAAATTGAAACAAAAGGTTATGGATGGCTGGATGTTATACTCTGTCTGGACAGTCAGAAAACATGCAATGCCAGCAAAGTTCTGAACCAATATCTGATAATAGCTTGCATGTTCTAAGAAAGCCTTAAATTGTTTCTTAGTGATGGGAGTTGTCCAATTTTTTATCGCTTTGTCTTCTCTGTCTGTGGTTTTATTATTCTTCAACTTATATAACCTAAATAACTAGCTCCTTTTAGTCCTAAATTGGACTTAGTTTAGCTAGCACTTTCATAGCTTCATAGATTTCATAAAGCAGTGGTCAGTCCATGGACCATAATTTTTTAACCTATCCACACTCATCGATACCTTTCTACCTACAGGAGGGCAAACAAGTCAAGCCCAGTTTAAATCTATGAGCATCCATCCAGTCATCAAAGTTTGTCTGAAAGGAAATGAGATATAATCACTTTGTTGTGTATATATAGGAGTATCGCTCCAAAGATGAGGGCAGAACTGAGTAATACATCTATCCCTTCAGAATGCTTTATTTGTTGATGGCTATGTTTAAGCTAAACAGTTTTAGGAGGGTTTCAGAGAGGTGTATTTTGGCATTGTTGATAAAGCATTCATATACATTGTTGATGCCCAGATGTAGTTTTATATTTTGAGTGTGTAGTTGCAATGTTTTTGTAATATTTTTTTGAGTGGAGGGAACTCAATTTATCTGATAAGCTGGCATTAAGTGTTTCTGCAAGTATATTAGCAATATTCTTATAGCTGGCATGGGTACTAGCTTCATGAATTAACTCAAACTATTAGAATTTTTTTTAATTTTCCTGATGTTATTAAATATGATTCTTAATTATACTTGGCTTTTGATGATTCTAATTTCTGCTCCATTAATTCTTCCTTAACATAACTTTCACATCTTTATTGATTTTTTTTTCTGAGAGAGTCTTTTAATGCAGGTAGATTTTATTTTATTATAGGCCATTATTAATATATTCTGTTATAAAAAACTTGCTAATAAACAACTAAGACAATTTATTTATGTACACATCCCAATATATCTGGTTTGGAGTTGAACTTTCCTTTATTCTGCTTGATTGAATAACCATATAGCAAGGTACAATGGTCCAAAACACACACAAGAATGACACTACCACACAAATTTAAGCACATCTCACACCTTTATTATATTGAGGCACACTGCCTTTTTCAGGGCATGGGCTGCTGGAAACTATTCATCTGCTTGGTAAAATATTTATATATCATTCCTATGCCACAATAACTCAAAAAAGATGTATTCTGTACATGTGCTGCATTATGCCACCCAGAACCAAAGTTGTACACTCAAAATGGAAATTCAGTATCATGCACTTTGGCTGCCAGAAACTTTTATGCCATCATATAGGTCAATTGGCAACGTTTCAAAACAAAATGTACCAGCACCACAAGCCACATGGCCTAGTTCTCAAGAATTCCACAACACAGTAAATTTAAAAAAGAGCTTTATTAAGGTTAAGCACTGTGATGACCACTCACTGGGCCAGTAATCAAGCAGCCTGAATCATCACCACTGACACTGGAGAGGGACATTCACTTGAATACAAATGAATACACTCACTATTCCCGGATGCAATTCTCTGCACCAAGTACAATTTCTCTTAACAGCACACAGGGAAAACACTCAGCCCAGGCATCTGGATTTCTCTAGATCTGTCTTCTTCCAGGTCCCCAGTAAGACTCCCCACTTAGAACTGTAAGTGTCCAAGCCAAGTCCTCCAGCACCCTCTCTGTGAAACCAGTGCTTTGTGTCACTGCCTCAAGTAGCTGTCTTACACATACTGAGATTCAGTTTTACACACACACACACACACACACACACACACACCTACCCACCCACCCCTGGGAAATGCTGGCACAGAGTTACCTGCTGTGACCCCCTTCTGCCCAGAGTATAAGGTAGTTACCACCACCAGGCACTCCATAACCATATACTCTAAGGCCCTTAACAAAAGGTGTCTAGTTATACTGTCTACTATTAATACTAATACAAATGATAGTAGTTGACCAAGACAGCTAGGCTAAACTAAGCTTTACTATAGTTTCCTGACTGAATCTAGGAGAATTGCTATTCCCTACTTAATAGAGAAAGGCAGATGATGTGGTGAATGGTCTTCTTGTCAGGCTCAAGATAGAATACTCAGTGCTCTGACATTACTACCTTTAATATCTAAAAATATAATTTCCTGGGCTGTAAGAATGACCTTATCTGATCACCTGACTGTAGGTTCCCACACTATCCCCTTTTGAAGATGAGAGGAATGTAGCCTAGACAAATAAAAAAATGTATAGCTAGAGATTTTCTATGTTTATGGCAGGTCTGAGGCCAAGAA
Source organism: Protopterus annectens (assembly GCF_019279795.1). Lineage (NCBI taxonomy): Eukaryota > Metazoa > Chordata > Ceratodontiformes > Protopteridae > Protopterus > Protopterus annectens. The sequence goes on from NC_056748.1 coordinate 1,117,788,088, forward strand.
ACAATTGCAGCACTTCCCGTCTTTTTACTGAAGCTGTTAAACAATGACTTCTTCCAGACCTACAGTCTCTGATCCTATTCATCATTGTGGATGCCATTTTAATGGTTTTAACAGCATGTTTACATTTCCCTTAAGTAAGCTATGTGTTTAACCTCTGCTCTTCCAGGGTCCTTTGCTAACTTATATAAATACAGTCTGACATGTATTTTCCTTCTCTGTCCAGCAGGACCCACTGTTCGTACATTTTTTAACACTAGCAACTTTACAAATACATTTTGATATTCAAATGACATACAGTGGTAAGACCTTTGTAACATAACCATATCTACAAGTCAGTTTGGTATTCAAATGTCATATAGTTTTAATACATTTGTAACAGAAGCATTTGTTCAAATCAGTTTGGTATTCAAATGCTCTACAGTTCCAACACATTTGTAATACAAGCATCTTTTGCACATTGGTTTGAGAAACTTGGCTTGAGACAAGCCTTTCGGGGAATATGTTGCCCCATTCCCTGTCTGAGAGCCCATCTGTATTGGCAGTGCTTAACCCACGTATGATTATGTACTGTCATGTTATATGCCTGCAATCCTAAGCTCCACCTTAATAACTTGGCATTTTGCTGGCTGGCTCAATGTAGCCATGTTAAGGGATTGTGGTCTCTAACTACAGTGAATTTCCTTCCCTACAGATAAGACTGAAGTTTCTGCAGTGCCAATACTATGGATAGACATTCCTTTTCTACAGCTGCATAACATCCACCCATGAGTTGGAGTCTATGGCTGAGATATACCGCTGGGTGCTCTTCTCCCTATGAGGAAACCTAGGTAAGTACAGCCCCCCCACCCTATGGTTTCTAGCATCAACCTGCACAACAATTTCTTTGCAGTAATCTGGACTGGCTAACACTAGGGGTCCTCCAAAGCTCCTTTAAGCTTCTGAAATGCCTGCTCATATGCTGGGATCCACACTACCTTATCTAGCCTGTGTTTCCTCATCAGGTCTGTGATGGGAGCAACTATTGTACTATAACTGGGGACACACTTTCTATAGTACCCTGCTGTCCCTAAGAATGCTCTCACCTGTTTTTGCTAACAGGCCATGCCTGTATAGCTTCCACTTTGACAGGTTCTGGCCTGATCTTGCCAAATCTACTCTGTCCCAGGTGGGGGACGTCTGCCATAACCCACCTGACACTTACTGAGATTAATGGTCAACCCTTCCCTTTGCACTTTGCCCTGCACCTCTCTGACATGCTGAAGGTGCTCTTGCCAGGAATGGCTGTAGATGGCAATATCATCCAGGTAAGCAAGGGCATAATCTCCTGTTCCTGCTAGGATACAATCTACCAGCTTCTGGAAAATTGCTGAGGCATTTTTCATCCCAAAGGGCATCTTCATGAACTCGTACAAACTGAAAGGAGTCACAAAGGCTGACCTCTCTCTCTAGCATTGGGAGTCAAGGGCACCTGCCAGTAGCTCTTGCTCAGATCAGTAGTGGTCAGATACTTAGCTTCACCCAACTTCTCTAAGGCTTCATCTGCCCTAGGCATGGGGTAAGCATCCAAGTCTGACTGTTTAGTTTCCTGTAGTCCACAAAGGACCTGGTGCTGCCATTTTTCTTTGGTACCAGCACTGCTAGGGAGTTCCAGGGACTGCTGGACTCCTGGATTACTCCCAGTTCCAACATCTGCCGTATGTCCCCTCTGAGTCCGACTCACTCGGGCACTCTGTAAGGGGTCTGCTTGATAGGTCTTTGGGACCATGTATCCACATGGTACTGCACCAGGTGGGTGCATCCTGGTTTCCCAGTGAACATGTCCCCAAACTCCTGTAACACTACTTGGATTTCTCAAACCTGGGTAAGGGATGGCTGTTGGGACATTGCTACCCCTTCCACTGAGGTGTCAGTTTGAGCCTCACTGAGGAGATTGGTCACCAGATTCCCCACAGAATCCCCATGCCATCCACTGCAAATACTCAGCACAAGGGCTTCCTCATCATGGTAAGGCTTCATCATGTTAACATTTTACAGTTTGAGCCCCTGCCTCTTGCCTAGCAGTTCTACCATACAGTTAACATTACTGACCTTCTGTTCCACTTTGAAGGGTCCCTCCCAACCTGCCTGCAGCTTATTGTGTCTGGCAGGAATGAGCACCATCACCTGCTGTCCCACAGCGTACTCTCTGGTTCGAGTATTACTGTCATACCAGACCTTTTTCTGCTGTTGTGCTCTTACTAGGTTCTCCTGGGCCAAGCCGATGAGCTTCCTAATCCTTACCCTGAGGCTTAGGACATGTGCCACAAAAGACTCTTCGTGGGATTCACACTCACCCTCCACTGATCACTAATCAAATCTAAGGGCCCCCAAACCCTATGCCCATATAGCAACTAAAAGGGTGAAAAACCTGTGGATTCCTGGGGCATCTCCCTGTATGCAAACAATAGATGGGGCAAACATTTGTCCCTCACTCTCTTAAACTGGTCTGTAAATGTCCATGGCATGGTCTGTTAGTCAGGGGGTGTTAGGGGGTGGTCTTTAGGTGCTATACCCCACAGCATTCCCACAGACAAGCCAGCAGGTCTGACATGAAATTGGCACCTCTGTCAGTCATTTATTTTGGGAACCTACCCTTCTGAAAATCTTTAGCAAAGCATTTGCAACCTTCTCTGCCTGATGGGGAACAGAGCCACCACCTCAGGGTATCTAGTAGCATTATCTAATGCCACCAGGATGTACTTCTTCCCTATGGAACTTGGGGTACTTGGAGGCCCACAATATCCACAGCTACCCTCTGAAATAGCTCCTCAATAACGGGCAAATGCATCCAAGGAGCTTTGACCTTGTCTCCTGCCTTGCCTGCTTTTTGGCACTGCTTACAGGTCCTGCAGTACCCTATTACATCCCTGTCAATCGCAGGCCAGTAAAAGTTCTGGATAATACATCTATTGGTATGCTTTATGCCCATATGGCCTGCAAAAGGAATATTATGGGCTCTGGGTACTACCAATTTCTGTATTCTCACCTTCTAGCCCTCCCCTCGGGGGTCCAGTCTCTATAACAGTATTCCTTTATTGTAGTATACAGACTCCCCTTTTCCTTAAGAATCAGTTGCTGCCCTAGTTACCTCTCTCAAGTCTTGTAATGTAGGGTCTGAGAGTTGAGGCTGTCTCAACTCTATCTTTGTAACTTTTTCCAGCTCCCCTTCCACAGGAAGTCTGGTATCTCCTGACAGCAGTGCCTCACGCTCACCCTGGGTACTACCACTCACCTCTATCCTTGCAGTCACTCTGTCCAAGAGAACACCACTATGTACCAGCAGCTGTGGCTCAGTTCAGGCTCACTACTACAAGGTTGCTCCCTCCCTGGATTAGCCACATCACCAGTCCTGCTTTCAGGGGTGTGGTGTGTCTAGGTATCCCCAAGGCTACCAGACCCATGTGCCTGTCTCTAAGCCTGACTGCGTGTCACTACGTGCACACAAGGTACTGCATTATCAAAACCATTCCCTATCAAGACAAACTGCAGGGGTTCCTTAAACACACCTATGTGCTTCCTTTTCCTCCTTCCCATTCAGGGTGACCCCTGGCCAATGGCATTTGAAATGGGATCCCTCCTAACGATCTGACTGGAGAGGACTTTCCAAGCAAGGACTGCTCCTCTTTAACCACTGCAGGCTTCATCATGGTTATATCAGAATGTGTCTCTCTTGGCAGTTGCCTGTTTTCCATCCACCAAGATAGGATACAGACTCTGGTGGTGATTTGGTACCCTTATCCCCAGACAACTTACCACTGGCATTCTGTTCCCACTTGCTGGCTCCCCCATCTTGCCTCCGTGGATGGCCTCTATGGTTACATTTAAAGTATCTGAACCTAGGCCCTGGCCATGTACCTGAATTAGTGGCTTCCCCTGTTGCTGGTGAACTCTGTTGAGTTGCTTTAGGCTACCTTCCATGGGTTCCCTTATACCAGTGTGTAGCACTGGGTATCCCTGTCCTATGCAGCGATGCTCTGCTTGCTAATACATGACCTAGCAGGTCTACTTGAGGCACTGTTCAACTACAGCTTCAAAACCAGTTACATACCAGGTAATTGGGAGCACTGCAACGGTCATCACTCTTCATAAGGGTGGACCATCAACTGACCCTGGCAACTACATACCCATTAGTCTGACAAGTTTGATGTGCAAAGCCATGGAATGAATTATAGAAGTGACTAACAAGGACATTGTCAACCCTAAGACACTGGCCCCATCCCAGTTTGAGTTTAAGCTAAGGTCATGCCTACTCAGCCTGGTAGTCGTCTTCAAGAGGATCACCATAGCTATGGACGAGGGGAGATCCATGCATATCGCTTACCATGAATTGGCCAAGACATTCAATACAATACCCAACACAGGCATCATTAAACTCTCAGAACTAGGCACAAATCCCTACATAACTTTCTGGATTGCTAGTTGGCTTACAGACAGGATTCAAGAAGTCTGGATTGGTGATGCCACCTCCACCAGCAGACTGTTCCCCAGTGGAGTACCCGCGAGCTTCATGCTGGGCCCTCTTTTGTTTGGCATGTACTACTTAGAAGTCAAGGCTATTGTCAAAGGCCTTTGGCTCACCAAGTTTGCAGATGACTGTAAATTGGTAGCTATTCTAGATTTTATTTTTTATATTTTTTAACCAGGTAAGTACGACTGGGCCCAGAGAGCCCTTTTTCAGCAGACACACACTGAGAAAAGCTCTAGGAAAGTAATTAAAACAATTTAGAAATAAAACTAACAATTCAAGTTGTAAGATACTTAACAGTACAAAAACAGAGAAATTGAAGTATACAGCATGAATATATACAAGGCAAAAGTACAGTATTTTGAGAATGCAGTAGCAATGTTAGAGAACTTTGGTTAGCATTAAATTATATACAAGAACTATAGCAATGGCTAAAATAAAAAATATTAAATTTAGAATAACATGACATAGTACAACAAAGGTGTGTTTGGTAGCATAGGTACTAACTGCAGAGGGAGTAATATGTGCAGACAGTTTAGATAGCAGATACCAGACAGATATGTTGATTGAGAGAAGAAGAAAAATTCATTAGGTTATTTCCTGACAAGAACATATCCATGCATGTTGGAAATTAATTTTTAGTTCTTTTTGAATTTATCACTTTTGGTAGTGGAGCGAAGGGACAATGGAAGTTTGTTCCATGAGTGTGCGATTGAATGGCTGTAAAGTGTTTTTCCAATATTTTTGTTTGGCTTGGTCACCTGCAGAAGGTTGTGTGTGCTTCTGAGGTCACAATTAGGCATGTAGGTTGTAATTCTAGATGTACTGGCAGAGCAGGAATAGGGACTATTTAGGATGCTATGTGCAATTTGTAGTTGTGGTATTTGAAGCATTTGGGGGATCTCAAGCCATCTTAAGCTTTTCAGGGATAGAACATGATGGGATTTGTAGCTATTACTGGCTTCAAATCTGGCTATCTTATTATAGGTGGTTTCTAGTTTGGTTAAGAGTTTATTTTGGAGGTTAGTAAGTATGGTAGCAGCATATAGCAGGGATGGTAGAATTGCGTCAGTATAGGTCTAGATTTGTTAAGTATATATTTTTGTTACGGTATAGAAGACCTGATGCAGTTAAGATATGTAGGTTGAATTTTAATTGGTCATCTATAGTAACGCCAAGCAATTTGGTGTTTGAGTCGGCGATAATTGTATTATTTAAGGATGAGATGGTGAAGTTTTCTTTAGCTGGATTGAGGTTTTTTGGAAGGAAAGGGAGAAGCCTGATCTTTTTGCGGTTGAGAAGCAGGTTGTTTTCAGTTAGCTGTTCTACTTGGTGCAGAGATTGAGTGACAGTGTGGAGATTTTGTATATTGTCGGAGATGTTAACTGTGGAATCATCTGCGTACTTTATTAAGGTAATTAAAGTAGAGTGAGGGCAGGACACGGGGGGCCCAGGATAGAGCCCTTGGGAACCCCGGTCTTAAGATGGAAAGAGAAGGATTCTTGCCATCTGATGGACTGATATCTGATTGAGAAGGTAGCTGTTAAATTAAGAGGTAGTGAAGGTAGAGAGTAGTAGGTTGGAAAGTTTGTTTAGGAGGAAGGGATGGGAAACAGTATCAGATGCTTTGGATAGGTCAAGGAATAGAGCTGATAGTTTATTAACTCTGGCTTGGGTAGTGTTGGTGGTGAAAGATAGGAGGGCAGTGGTAGTGCTGTGCGAGGGTCGGAAACCATGCTGTGTGTGCAATCAGGTTTGACTGTGTAAGAGGCGGTTTAGTATTTGTCTATGTATAAATTTTTCTAGTATCTTGGATAAGGGAATAATATGGCAGTAGGCCTGTAATTTGATGCTTCTGTAGAATTTCCTCCCTTGTGGAGGGGTATTATGAAGATTTTTGTTTTTCGAGATACCTGGTTCTGTATTTTCTTGGATGGATTGATTGACAAGTTTAGATATAGGGAATGCTGTGGATCTGGCTGCATGTTTGAGAAATAATGGAGGAAGTTTTTTGACTGATGGGGACAGGGTTTGAGTTTAAGAAGTGATCTGATGAAGGAAGTTGGTACGGGTGCTAGGGAGAGGGAAGGAAGAGAATGAGGTAGGAGGTGGCATCTCAATATTGACAGTTTCCGGTTTAGTAAGCTTTTCTGTTCAGATGAAAAAGATAAGTAGAGTGGCAGTTTTGATAAAAGGTTTGTTAAGGAAGGGGTTTAGTGAAGAGAAGTTCCTTGGAGATGGTAATTTGTTTGAGTGCCAGAATTGCTTAGGATTGGAATGTGGGTTGCTCAGAGATTTTTGATAGAATTTTTTTGTCCGGTCGGACTTGCTTTTTTGATTGGTTGTGAAGCTGTTTAAGTTCAGGTGGAAAGTTGAGTTTTTTTTCCATGCTCTCCAGGCACCGTCTCTGTTAAGTGATTGAGTTTCCTGGTTTAGCTATGATGTCTAATTACATTTTGGCTTAATTTTTCTACTGGGGACCATGGTGTTTAGGGTTTCTAATAATATATTGTTGAAGCTTTGGACGTCCTCATTAAGGGGTAATGTGTGTAGGAATGACCAGTTTACAGTGGACAGTAATTCATTTAGTGCAACAGGGCTGTGGTTTTTAAGGTTACAAGAGTTTCTGTAATGGTGGCGATTAAGATTGAGAGAGTGTCTTACTACTGAGGTAGGGAGGTAGTCACTAAGGGAGTTAGGTTGGGTGGAAGTATTATGATAGCACTGGGGATTGGATGCTAGTAACCAGTTGATGACCAAGCCATTCTGGGAGTTTTTTTGCAAGTGCATGGGGTGAAGTTATCAGCTGGGTAAAGCCATTAAGGTTTATAGAGTAGCTAGGGGTGGCAGTATTAAGGTTCCAGTCAATATTCATATCCCCAAATATGGTTTCATAGCAAATGGATATAGAAATCCAAGAAAGAAACTGCTCGAGTATGGGAATGTTTTTACCTGGGGTTATGTAGATTGCTGGAATGGCAAGTTTTTTGTATTGCTTTAGGTTACAGGTTGCTATAAGTATTTTGGCAGGACAGAAGTCAGGATAGCTATTGAGAGGGGGGAGAGAGAGAGTATCTCCATTTGTAATATGAAGTTTTAGCCATATCTGAGATAGGGCAAGTATATCTGGGTTATGAGAAATCCAGGAGTGAAGAAGGGTGCTCTTATTTACCATGCTTTGCAGATTAATTGACAAAAAAGATAGATTTTTGTAGGCTTGTGATCGTAATGAGTTATTTGTGAGGCAGTTGGAAGGGGGATGCTGTGTAAGTATGGTTAGTGGGCTGTTGGCAAGGGCCTGGGTTGGGGTGAATATCACCAGATAAGAGTAGTATTGTGCTTTGAAGTATTTGTAGCAAGAAATATTTGCAAAGGACCTGATGTTTTCTTTTGATGAGAGGTTGGGTATTTGGTATGTACAATACTTGGAACTTCTGAAATGGTATGGTTAAAAAAAGAGGGGATAATAGGGGTGGAGTAGTTATTTGTATGGTGGATAGTGGGATAACAATGTGTGGGAGATGGGGTGTAAGCAGCTGAAGACTATGGTAAGTGGTTAGAGCTGAGAAAAAATTAGAAAAAAGGAGGGAGAGAGAGTTTTGAAAGATATAGCCATGATTTAGTATCAGGTCAGAAAGAATTAAAGGGTAAAGAATTTATTTAAAGTTAGTAGAAGAAATCAGGATTGATTGAAGGAGTTTTAAGTGAGTGAAAGTTTATAGTTGATAAGGCTTGGGAGGGGAAGAAAGTGGGCATTGCAGTTAATAGTGATGTGGGGCATAAGTAGAGGAGTGGGGGTAGCTATTGGTTAGTGCGATGGCAGGGCAAAGAAGGTTTATTTATAAAGGAAATGTTGTCACGGATGGATGGGAATGGGGGTAGGGTAGAGGAATAGAGTGAGGGCAAGCAGAGCGGGATAATTCAGAAAACTGGACCAGGCTGGCTTCCAAGAAAACAATCAGGAAAACCCGCCTCAGTCAATTCCAGGTCAGTGCATCACACGCATCTTCCTAATGACTAGAACTCTCGTGCTACTACACTAGTAACAGTGTGGTGACAGACAACCACTTCTAGAGGGAAATAATATTACAAATATGGGCTGCAGGTACATAGGTAAACCTTTTCCAAGAGAAAGAAAGTAGTTTTAAGTAATTGACCTAGGAGTCCAGTAGGAAAAGAAATGGGGAGGGGTGCACCAGTGGATTGGACGCTTACAGTAAAGGGCTATAGGAAAAAATTATTCAGTTTAGAGGAAAGATTAAAATATAACTCTAACATACACTAAAGCTGAAAGAACTTGAGTATTCCACTGACGCAGAGTTTCTCAGTGCAGGGCAACCAGGACAGCCTTTGGTTTATTGGAGGCTGGCCAGGATGCAGATAAAACATTTGCTGAGTGGAATGTGAGCACACACTACTGGGGATTCCTATGAAGCAAGGGAAGGAAAGCTAAGATTCCCCCATGACACTGGCATGTCATAAGAAGCGTCTAACACAAATGACTGGTGCCAAACTCATGGATTAAAACTCAACATGAAAAAATGCATTATAGTGACCTTGGGGAAATAATATACCCAAGTGAATTACTCCCTCAATAAAACACCCTTAGAATTTAACCTAGTAGTTAAAGATCTGGGAACATATGCAGATAGTAATCTGGCCTTTAACCAAGATGTAGCTAAGATAGTAAGAAAATCATTCTATGCTGCCCAGCTCACAATCAAGGGTATGGCATCCAGATCCAAGGAAATTTATAGTATCACTCAACCATCATTGAATACAGCGACTCCTGTGGCATGAACCTAACCAGGCACTTGTAAGAGCTGGAACGTCTGTAAAAGTTCTGCACCAGGAGAATCCAGGTTATGCATTCCCGGTCATTCACAGATCACCTTAACACCCTATCTCTGTACTTAGTCTCCTACAGGTTAATGAGAAGTGACCTATGCCTGACATACAAGGCATCCCCAGATCCAACTCTGATGGATTTCTTGCACATCCATTAAAAAAAAAGGCACCACAAACACTATATCGAAGGACCTGATCTTTGCCTGTTGGAGAGACCAATGTAGGTCTCAAAGGATCCCCACACTATGGAAAAAGCTCCCCATCCACATGAAGCAGAGTTCATCCCTGACCGTATTCAAACAGAAGCTTTCATCATTGGATGGGAAATTGCAAATTCACCTTCGATATGGCCCTCATGTCTCTGATGGACAGAGCTTGACAAGTATGTAACTTAATCCTCCATTAACATACCTCCTCCACGTAACTCTTAGCTACCTCCTTACTAACAATACACCACCAGATAGGCATCCCAAGGAACCTGGGGACAAAACTGTGTGGTTGCACATCTAGGCCTGTAAAAATCCTAGCAGACATTAGCCTGGTGTAAACCTATGAACAAGAAGAAAGCATCATGTAGCATGACTGACTATTGCTATATATCTTGCTTCTGAGTAGTCAATCCTGCTTAGGCCACATGTGATAGTGAGCAGCACTACAGCACACCAAGTGCAGCAAACTCAGGTCACATGTGATAGTGAGCATCACTACAGCACACCACGTGCAGCAAACTTCAGGTCACATGTGATAGTGAGCAGCACTACAGCACACCACGTGCAGCAAACTTCAGGTCACATGTGATAGTGAGCAGCACTACAGCATACCATGTGCAGCAAACTTCAGGTCACATGTGATAGTGAGCAGCACTACAGCACACCACGTGCAGCAAACTTCAGGTCACATGTGATAGTGAGCAGCACTACAGCACACCAAGTGCAGCAAACTTCAGGTCACATGTGATAGTGAGCAGCACTACAGCACACCACGTGCAGCAAACTTCAGGTCACATGTGATAGTGAGCAGCACTACAGCACACCACGTGCAGCAAACTTCAGGTCATGTGATAGTGAGCAGCACTACAGCACACCACGTGCAGCAAACTACACAGATCTTGTGGTAAACAGTAGAACAGAGCAATGAGAACATGGAGAGAACAATTGCCACATATGGGAATGAGCTCTTATGGTACAATTCATGGCACAAAATTAAATGACATTGGGAATATGATTGTAATAATCAAGGGGTACCAAAGTATTCAAAATACAATAAAAGTTTAGAATGCTTGCTTCACAATGTCCCATGACTCACAGCTGTCAAGTACTGTGTCTGAATTATCCTTCTGGGTTGATAAAAAGATCCAGCCACAAATATCAGCATAAGAATAGTGTAAAAAGTGAGTCTGTAGGATAAAAGGAAAGTGGTAAGTGAATGGATAGACATACAAGATAATGCTAATTGAGAAGGGAGAGTACTTTTTTTTGTTGGACTAGAACCCACTTTATAGAAGAAATGAGAGGTCATGGTATGTAAAAGAAAACTGCTGTGGAAAGAGGGTTCTCTGTGGTTTGCAGGGATAAGCAGATAAATATGAAACATTACAGGGTAGTTGCTGGTTTTGCTCATATAACATTGGGGTAACATGGAACGAACAAATACAGGCTTTAGAGAGAGGGACAAATGGGGAGAGTTTGACCATGTGAAATGCATGGGGTATGACCCACTAGGAAGGGGGGGACACATCGTGCAGGAGGTATCATGGGGTGCTAGCCAAATGTGGTCTCTCAAGTCAGCTTAGAGGCCAACCTACTTAGAATCACCAGCTGGTGCTCACAAACAGTTGGGGTGCAGGAGTTTAATACCCCTCCAGTGACCCTAAGGCTGGGACATGCCACTGCAGAACATTTACTATTCATTGCAGGAGGACCGCAGTGCAGCCAAAACAGCATCCAGCCCTAATGCTCCACCACCTCTTCAACCAGCTACTTTAGCTGTGGCTAGTCCACAGATGTTGGTATCTGGATGTCTACAGGAGAGGGTTCTTCCCCCTCACTGACAAGGCAACCAAATGCCAGCATCAGACCCATCATGTGCCTCATTAACTGGGGGTAGCGATAAAAGTTCCCGGGACTCTCTCCTTTTTTCTTCATTAGGTATATCTGCAGAATTGAAAAACAGTGGGAAAGTTGCCATGAGCATCACATATCTTGGGAATACAGTCACCTGTAAACCAGATAAGTCCTGCCCACCATGTCTTGCAAACAGCCTTCCTAGCCTCCTTTAACAGCCCAAATTGATTAAGATGCAATCTCCAAAGCTGAAAGATAAAAGGTGCACATGGTAAAATAATTTGTTATAGGTATTTAATGGAAATAAATTATATAAAATAAAATCAAAAACAGAAAAAGTACTATATTTCTTCAAGCATTCTCTTTGTACATCTGTTTCCCACTCCTGCAGCAACTCGGGCATGTCTCCACTGAGATCATGGTATATGCACTGCTGTACAGATTTTGGAATGCCTCTCCAGACAAACTTTCAATTTATTAACACCTCATTCAGCACATGCATGCAGACTTGTGTATCATCCTTGTAACTCCATGAAAGTGATAATTCTTTTGTGCACCTGTTTCATGAAAAGGCTGCAATATGTGAAAGTAAAATTAACCAACATTCATACTATGATGCCTTATTTTCCTAATGAGTGCACAAATTGGATATAAACTTGAAGTCTGGAATGTTGTCATCATTTTAGCAATACTGAAAATGATATTCTGCACAGATAGTCTTGCATACATAATGATGTAGCCAAAGCAGTGAGGTATAAGGCATGCGAGGTCATGCTGTAGAACACCAGTTTAGTAGAAGATCACAACTGCACACTGGTGTGGTGCCAGCATCATACGACCAGCATAATTAGTCATGCCAAGCAAAAGCTGTACAAGGGATTTAGCACAATGTGTAGCCCTTTAGAGTCTACAAGACTCATAAACATGGAGGAGCTTCCTATATCACTTTTTAGTAGGAGATGAAATAGCGTTTCTATTTTGGGGTGTTGATGTCAGTAACAGGCTGATCCAGACTTAATGAGTGGGTAACAGTAGAATTTTGCATATGCACTTACTACACATACAGACTTTATCCTAAAATAGCAAGGCATAGGTTCATAGGTTCATACTAGTCTATCTGCCCTGGGGCAATTATAAGCCTAGCCCGATTCTGTATGGCTTACACCACCCCTTGATTTGAGTATACTGTGCCCTTTTTAAGGTTTAGTTTACTGTGCCTCTGTCTAATAGTGACACGGGAGTAATCCCTGGGACAAACCTATGATCCCCCATCCACTTATAGAGATTCTTCTTGAAGAGATTCAGTGAGGTGCTCTGCCTCACATGAACTGGAAGTCTATTCCAGAGCGAAGGGAGCCTCTGGGTTATGAACCTGTCCCTCCAGCAAGTTCTATTTATTTCTGTGCTGTGGTTCAAGTCTCTCGAGCATGTGGCTCTAAGGGATTTAGATTTACTGAGGTGGAGCATGTCCATTAATTCTGGATTTGACATAGCTTTGTATGTCAGGCATAGATCGCCTCAAAGTAGGCGGTATGCAACTGAGTAGAGCTGGAGTTTTTTTTAACCGAGCAGCATATGGCATCTGTTTGAGACCCTTGATCCTCTTGGTGACATACTTTTGGGGTCTTTCTAATTGCTGCAGGTGTCGGGTAAGGTACATCCCAAAAGGGGCATTGTATTCTATGATGGGCCTGATGAGGGATGAATAAAGGGGCACAATTACCTCTCTTGATCTAGATGTGAAACCCTTTGTGATGAGGTGGGCTATGTAGAAGGTCTTTCTAACCAGTTTGGCAATGTGGTTTTCAAAGGAGAGATTGCTATCAACTTGGGTCCCCAGGTCCCTAATAACTTTCTCTGTAATTAATGGGTTTCCGCCTATGTGGTAATTTGTGGGCACATTGTTTTTGCCAAAGGGTATGACTATACATTTTTTGGCATTTAGCTTTAAACCATGGCGCTGGCACCAGTTCTCTGTCTCTGAGAGACCTTTTTGGAGGATGTTTGTGTCAGCTGGAGAGTTGATTATGGCACCCAGTTTGCAGTCTGCGAACTTGGTGAGCCATAGTCCTCCCACGTTTGCCTGTACCTCGGAAAAGTATATACCGAACAAGAGTGGTCCCAGGACAGAACCCTGTGGGACGCCACTTGTGACCGGTTTCGAGTCTGACATGGCTCCAGCAACTCTCACTCTGTGGGTTCTGTCTTTGAGCCAGTTTGCAACCCATCTTGTGACATAGGGGGTGTATATTTAAGCTGGATAGCTTATCTATGATGCCTGAGTGGGGTATTGTGTCAAATGCCTTTGCAAGGTCCAGATAGGCTGTGTGGACTACCTTCCCTTCATCTATGGCTTTGGTGACTGTTTCAAAGAAGTCAACCAGGTTCAAAAGGCAGGATCTGCCCTTGACAAAGTCAAACTGGGTAGGATCTAGTGTCTGTAGGTCCCCAATGTCTTTGTTTATGAGCTCCACGATGATCCTCTCCATAGCCTTGCAGACTAAGCTAGTCAGGCTTATGGGGCGATAGTTTCCAGGGTCCGTAGAGGCTCCACCTTTGTGGAGTGGGACCACTGTTGCTGTACGCCATTCTGTGGGCACATATCCTGTAGTGAGGCTGAGATTGTATAGCTGTTTTTATTTGAGGGATTAGTTCCTCTTGTAGTTCATGTAGGACGCAACCTGGGACGCCATCTGGTCCCATGGAAGCAGTGTTTTTTTGCTTTGGAGAGGGCAGCCTTCACCTGAGCATCTGAGATGTATGGGAGGCAGCCCTCTGCCGGGATAGATACGTGCTCTTTTGGGGGGGGGGGGTGAAGTTTGCACTGAACCTGTCTGCCAGGATATTGGCGATGTCTGTGGGTTCAGTGTATTTTTTGTCGTTTAGAATCAACTCAGAACAAGTCTGGGAGTTGCATCCCAGGTTTCTAACGACTGAAAAAAGCCTTATGATTGTCTTTGGTGTCCTGTGCAATTTTTCTCTCAAAGCTGGCCTTGGAGGATTTTGAGGGATCGTAATTTTTTGCTAGTACTGATCAGAGATGCCTTCCCTATTAAGGATTTTGCTTTATCATGTAGTAGCTTCCTCCTTCTGTTGTACAGTTTATTTATGGCAGAGGTCCACCAGACTGGACGCCTGCCTTTGGATGATTGGGTCTTGGTTTTGTTTGGGATAGCATGATCCATGCATTCCTGGAGATGTCCGTAGAATGCATTTATATAGGATTCTGCAGTTTGGGCTGTAGTTTCCACTGGCCCTGGGGCCTTGAAGGATTCCACTTAGGTTTTGAGAAGTTCACTTTTGAGAAGTTTTTCACTGTGGTTTTCTGGGCTGGGGGTGGGGTCGGGATGTGGACATCCAGTGAAATTAATTTATGGTCTGATCTTACCAATGAGGGATATACTTCTGGTGTGGAGCATAGAGTCCCCATGTTGGTAATGATCAGGTCTAGTATGTTGTCCCCTCTTGTGGGAGTGGTGACTAGTTGTTCCATAGCATTTGAGTTTATAATTTCCAGGAATCTTTGGGCTAAGGTGCTGGGACTTGAGTAGTGCTCCCAGTCAATGTTTGGGTAGTTGAAGTCGCCCAATATAATGGTGTTAGGAGAGATCTTCATGTTCTCCAATGTTTTCAGGAAAGCCGAATGGGATTTCTGACTTTGAGAGGGTGGTCTGTAGGATGCTATAAACTGAAAAGCAGTCTTGCCCACTGTTAGTTGCACATGGATGGTCTCTGATACTTCGTGCAATGCCACTAACCAGGAGGTGTGGATATCCTTGATCAATATGGAAACTCCCCCTCCTTTTGTGGTTCGGTCCGGGTTTTGGGGCCGAAAAGCATGATACGAGGTATAAGCCTGGTAGTGCTGGGGTGCTCTCTGGAGCCTTGAACCAGGTTTCTGTCACTGCACAGATATCGATGTTCTCCATACTGAGGAGAGCTTCGAGTGCATGCATCTTGAGGTTAAGACTTCTGGCATTTAGCAGCATTACCCTTAGTTTCTTGTTCCTTGTGCAGTCTATGGGGGTGGGTTTGACTTTTGAGCCTTGCCTAAAAAAGGCACTATGGGGGTGGCAAGAGCCTTTGCCAATATCCGAAAGCCCAGTGGTGACCGGTGCAAGCCGTCCCTAGCGAAGCAACGTGGCTTGTCTAGCATGTCATCCCAGGCTGACAGACACTTGATCCCCTTTGAATGACACCAAAATTTTAGCCAATTGTTAAAATCGATCATTTTGTCTTTGTACTGTGGTATCATTCAAGGTGAGGGTAATATGCTGCTCAAGTCAGGGTCATACCAGCCTGGGCTACATGATCAGAGAGCTCCTCTGTCTCTTTTCATGTAGTCCAGGGAGGTACGTCCCAGGTCATTCACACCAGCATGTACAATGACCGAGTCATATTTGTATTTGCTTTGGAGTGACCTGAGTGCTTGCGTTGTCGGATCCTAGCACCCGACAGGCAGCTCACCGTGACCTTCTCTTTATTCAGCCTGGTGAGCGGGACGTCAGTGTGTCTGACAATTGTCACCTATAACAAGAGTATCAGGTGTGTTATTCAGCCTTAAGGACTGTGGCTGCTTGGCACACTGACTTTGTGGGTTATGTGTTGTATGTGTTTTGTTTTGAGGTAGCGTTTGCTTGGATGTCTGCTTTGGAGGTCTCTGTTGCTTAGGTAGATTTTTATTTAGAGCCTCCGAGTATGTTTTTGTGTATTTATGTGTTTGGTTCGCTGATGTGGTGGGACAATGTGATACTGGAATTGTGTTGTGTGAGGTTACCTTCTCCTCCTGACTGGTTACACCAGTTTTGAGATGAGAGAGCTCAGCCTCCATTTTGGCTAAATAGTTGCATCTCTCACATATATTTGAACCTGTTTGGAGGAGGAGAGGGTTGTCCGTGTACATGAGACAGTTGTAACATTGCCTCAAAATTCCCAGATTCACCAGCTGGACTGGAGAGGAAACCATTGACTGACCTTTGGACATGCTAGAGTAACAGGGAAACTGAATTTAAGACGGACCAATAGAGGACAGCGTAATCGTAGAGACTATAAGAGTAAGTAGTGCTTATGGTTTAATAGTGCTAACTTGTAGGATTACTTAATTGAACCAGTGAAGGGCCTTAGAATGAGAATATGGTGTTTAAATTGAGAGATAGCGCAGTTCTAAGGGAAAAAGTGAAGAGCAGACTTTGTGGAGCCAGGAATAGTTTAAACCCAATTAGGTGGCGCTGCCCGTTGTTGCGCTATGCTCAAAAACGCGGAAAACCGTGCAAAAGAGGGTTTTAAGAGAGGAAGATGAAGGAGTTTTGGAATTGACCCAAAATGGCCAATAAAACTATAGTTTCAAGTCAGTAATTACTCCCACAGGGGCAGGCAGGCTGCTCAATGTTTTTCACTGCCACTGATCAACAGAGACTTTCCTTTAGCCCAAGCAAAAAATGGCCTCACAGAAACTTACAAACAGTTCAAGAACAGCAGGGCTGTAACTGAACTTTTTTAAATCTCAGAAAAGTGGGAAAAAAATCAAGATTTTTTTTTTTTGTTTTTTTTTCTTTTTTCAGAGATAGCAGAGGTTCACAAGTATCAACAAGTTATAACAGTGCAGTAAATGACCCCACACAAGAGTGCTAGGCCAAAGACAGATAAAATGCAAGTTTTGAGAAAAAAAACTATTTTAAAAATAAGTGCAAACAGGAAATTCAGTAAACACCTCTAGGCATAGTGCACATTTAATTTCACAGTTACATCGAGTGCAACAGGTTGCCACTGCCAGGTGAGATAACGTTGGTAAACAAGGACCCCTGTAACCTATGTTAGTGTTCATTGTGCATACCTCAAAACATCTTAGCACAAGAGATCTAGATGCATCCAAAATAATGGGGGGAACAAAGGGACATATTTTAATTATTTCATTAATAAGCTTTGAAAGATGTTAGGATAACAGGTTTTGCATTAGCATGCATTTTATGAAGGATAATGAAGACTGATATTCATATGTCTGTCATTATTTAGTGACTTCAATCCTAAATAATTTGCTGGAAAATTGCAAACCTTATGGGGAACAGACCAAACATAAGTGTTAAAAAGCTAGACATTGCAAAAATGTGGACAGTTAAGAGGTACGTCACTGGGGTGCTCTGAATGTTACTCATTGTTAGAAGCAATGAAAAGCAGCAGCTCAAAATGTCTGGATGAGGAACTTGTCAGCAGCACTGCAGATCCTGGCAATGATATTGAGGTTCAAGGACATGCAATAACATTTCAGTGCGACTCGCATCTGGTGGAGGGGGGAATGGCAATTTCCACAGAGAACATATACTCAACCAAACATACTGCTAAGCCTGTGGCTGTCCAGACTCTGAGTATACACCATCCCCTATACAGAAAAACTTCCTGTTACTGAAAGCCTCACACATGCTCTTCCTGTATTGTTCTGTGGGATTGCCCGCCATGCTTCAGCAGCGCTGTGGTATCTGTACTTGTCACAGCCCATAATTGCCTCTTCAAAGGCATGCAAAGGTGCAATCCAAGTTTAGTGTCTACCTCCCATTCCACAGTGGAGTTGGCAATGATATTGCATGCCATTCATGAAGATGCTGCCCGCTGCCATTGTCAGCTCTGTGTGGTTCTAGAGCTCAGATATTACAAATGTTCCTTTTTTGAGGTTTATATGTGCATCCCCAGCCTATTTGAGCAACTCAGTACATACGATTGCCAGTTTGATTCTTGCTCAGCTTGGAGATGTTGACCATGGCCAGAGAATATATCATAGACACAGGATGGATGTGTACATTGGCCTTTGCCAGTCACAACAACTGGGGTTGGAGCTGTCAGAATCTATTGCCTCTCATCTTAGATGGTGGCCAGTACCTATTTCCAGGAATGTAGAACTCCTTGGGTGCATAAAAGATCCCAGCACAGATAACGGAGATAGATTTCTAATCCAAACAAGTTAGCAAAGCATACTTCCTTCATTTACTGATGCCTGTAACACACTATGGCAAATTATCATATAGTTTAAAATAGATACAGGAAATGTACGTGTTTTTGAGGAGTTAAAAATAGCATAATAATTAACATTGTCAAATGTTACTGTGAATTTAAAAAAAAAAGTTTTCATCTGGAAGTTTTTAATCCAATCCTTCAAGTCAAGGAAGGATAAAAGATTAGTAGGTCAGTCAGTTTTCTGCAAAAAAATATACTACAATAAATCAGTGAGGTTTTACTTATTCGTGTGATTTTGTGGTTTATAAAGTGATGCATGTTTATCAGTTTTGCCTGCTTCCCTTTAATTTTGTTGATGCAAAACTCAATGATGCTTCATACAGATGAAACATACTAGCTAAAGCTCCAACCAAAGGAAATGAATAATAAAAATGTTATACAAAGGGGAACCCTCCCAAAAGCTCCTACCATGGGATACCTTTACTTATATATACTTTGGTGGAACTCGTAGAGACTACAGTAACAATGCAACTCACACTACACAAATGCTGAGTTACAATTGTGATTCATAGTTATGCATGTCCACAGTAATACTGTATCTAGTTAATCCTAAAATTGCAAGAACAGGAATCTCTCAGCTGACAAATTTTAGAAAATTCTCAAATGAGTGCTCTATCATCCTGCATAAAGAAATAGTGCAGGTTCTTAGATGGACACACACATTTCCCCCTCCAAGGAAACGCTTGAACATGGGTGCTTTACACACACTCTACACACAGTTGACACAAACGAGCAAACAGTCTGCCGTACTCATATAAAGGTACACACACAGACTATAACGGAGCCACTAAACTTTGTGGTTGTATTCTACTCAGCCTTGCCCATTATGCAGGAGAGACCACATATGCACAATGGACCTGTATCATTTTGTAAAAAAAACACATTTTTGAAACCCATATGGTCAACAATGCAGTTAATAGAAAAAGTGACAAATCCAAATGCCTGCCTACAACACAAAGTTTTTGCAGGGGGGGATAAGCCACCCTGCACCATGCACACCCCTTGCTAATTATTTATTCACACTCCAAGATCACACTACAGTGGAGAAATGGACAAATTCCCCCATCCACAACTAAACTGTACGGGTTTCGACATTTTGGTCCTGTGACCAATTGACATAGACCCATGCACAAATATCTCTCACTTTACAGAATGATTTTTTTTTTTCATTTTTTGATGTGTTCCTCATTAACTTTTTTTTAACTCATTGAGGATTAAAGTCACTAAATAATAAGACATTTGAGTTTCAGATTTCATATAAATACAGGCTAATGCAAACCCTGTTATGTCAGCTTTTTATGTTTAAAAGAGCAACACTTAAAATCTGTTCCCGATGTTGAACCTTTGTCACTCGCATTATTTTTGGCTTTGTCCACAATTCTTGCAGTAAGAGGTCTGAAGTATGATGCACACAAATGCATACCTGCCCAGGCACACAGATTGTCTCACACACAGACATAGGAATGCATACATGCACACAAACACATATCCATTGCCAGCATACACTGCATCTCTGTCCTTCCCAATCTATACTGGCATCAGGCAGCAGTCATACAGTGGGGGCACATGTGAGTATGCTAAAACTAAACAATCCTGCATCTTCACTCAGTATCCATTCCATCACTGTCACCTGCCCCCTGTATGCTTCCTACACACACTTACTTACTAGGCATTAAAAATAAGAGATCCTTGAGACTAGCCCAAGTTCCAAACTGTACTGTCTGGTTAAGTGACTAGCTCAAGGTTAGACAGTAGGAAGGTGAGGGTTGCAAGATTCAAACCCCCTGCATCCTTAGTACAGGAAACGGCGCATGTATAAATCGGAGTGTTAATCCTCTGCATCATTCCACATCTCTACTCATTTTTTGTATAAACTACACATTTATGTTTCATCATCTCGTGTTATTCTACCTAGGTCATGGCTAAAGAGATTTTTGCCAAATGGCTAATCAACTGTTCAAATAAAAATAAAATACTTAAAAATACTTTTGTTTTCATGTTTTAAAACAAAACACAATAAATGAGATTAAGCATGAATAAAAACCAAGAAACAAAGTAATACACCAAACAAGTTCAGAAATAAAATCTATTTCTACTGTAAAAGACTAAAATTAAAAATTAGACGAAACACAGTAAAAGACATGGCAGTCAAAGATGGTTATAAAGTAAAATGATGCAAGGCTCTGTAAGTCATCCTACTCCATCAGAAGCAAGCTCATACCGTTAATGTTTATACAACCTTCAAAAATTGGCCAAATGTAAGATACTTCTGTAGTGACTAAGGCAGTAATTTCCACAGATATGGTGCCTGCTATGCAAAAGAGTTTATATCTAATGTCTCGAGATGCACTTTAATAACTATCAGCAGCTTCTGGTAGGAGGGATATGGTGTTACATGATTTTCCCAATGTAAGGGAACTAACATTCGTCGCCAGAGTAGTTAGTGGTGCTGACTCACTGTTTCAGGCCCCAGAGCGAAGTTTCTCTGCATGGGTTTTCTCTTGGAATTTCCCCTTCATCTTTGACCTACACACACACACACACACACACACACACACACACACACACACACACACACCATTAAGAATGTATGTATACACTGCAACTATTTATGAACTGTGTACTTTTGCACTTTGTTTTTCACAGATCCTGTGCCGTATGAATGGTTGTGAATCTACATACCGCACAGGTCTTTTATCCAAGGCACTACACTGGGAAGCACAAAGGCCCAATTTAAGTAATTCCTGCCCACTTGAGTTTTTCATTTACTTGTGATACTTAAACCATTACTGCCCTGCAGCATTGGGCAGTGTGATGCCGATGATAAAGGAATCCTGTGATTTCCAGCTATTCTCACTCCTTGTTCATACAACAGTACCAAGAAGAAAAAAAGCCCAAACACTTTGAATCACATATGTGCAGAAATAGAAGCCACACCAGCAGTGATATCTTATGGAAAATGTGAATTAGGACCTATAAACCGGTACATAAATCAGTGAGTGGAATTGCATCTTCCTTACAGATTTTTGTGTGACTGGTGATGAGCTAATATGCCTGTAATCTCTCATCAAATTAGACTTACTAGCATTCCTCTCAGCTGTAAAGATTTTTACCTTATATTTTTGGTCCTTTTTTCATAGAATTGTGGCTGTCTGGCAAATTAGTGACAAATCATTAAAGACTGAAGTTAGAAGATAATGACGGGCATTTGAGATTTAGGCTTCATACCCTCCAGAAAGTTCATGCTAATGCGAAACGTGCTATTCTATCTACCTTCTAAGTTTGTAAGATCAGTACTTCAAAATTGTCCCTGTTTGTGCCACTTTTTTATGGCTGTGTCTGGATTCCTTCCTCTAAGAGGTTGAGAAGTATGCTTATTACATTACTATAGGATACACAGGCTTTCTTCTGGTATTTTTAACAGTCAGCCATTATCTGACAGTATTTGAGTTAAAACTTGCAAAGATCTCTCTTTTGTTCATTCTTGTAGTTTATATTTTTGATGGTATTATTCAGTATGTACTTCCAAGAGTCTCCAATTAAAAGGCCATAGGAATTTAAATGAATATGCAAATAGATTTAAATGCATCAGTTTTCATTGCCTTTTAACCTGCATTAGAATTTTACATTTAAAACCAGTAGCTAAGACAACAGCAGTCTTTTCCCCACATGACATTGCACACCCCTCATGTTCCTTTCTGCCCTGTCTTATCTGCTTTGTAATTCTCATTTCTTCTCATTCGCAGGGCACTGGCCGATACTCGATCTATGCTGCCAACTATGCTAGTGGAAAAGTGGGACCTCACACACTAATTGAGATGGATGAAGCTGCGAGTGATGTGGGGAGAGGAGTTATTGTGCTCTCTGATGTCGCTGCTGAAGCAGGAGTGAACAAATACACAGGTAGGGCACTTTGGATTGCTTGCTTCTGTGGAAGTGCAGCTGTTTATCAATACCAAATGTTTCTGCATACCTGCTGTAATAACAATGCCTGTGTTCAAGGCACTTCCTTTTATGAAGCCACACAAAATTCAGGGTCTATAATCAAACAGTAGATAAATCAAGCAAAAGACAACCATGACACCTGTGCAAACTGTCAGCTTTCAGTAGCAAATACAATGCCTTTCTTCTGCCAGGCCATCTATTTTTACTACACTTTCTAAATGTTTCCCGTATTAGATATTGCTTCCTCATTATGTACAAAATATAATCGCTTGTCAAAAGATTATCAGATAAGATGTAACTGGTTTTCACGGTGCAGCCCTATTATTCTGTGTTGAATGTATGAAGAACCTTTATACATTTCTAGTGTTTTGGCTGAATAGGGTCACTCAGAACAGCCTATCTACTTGATTAACAAACTCTAAATAAATAGTGTTACACTTTCCTTGGGTAAACTTCCACTAGTTACTAATAGAGTTGTCTAAGTACTGAAATAACTTGATTTGTTAGTGCTGCTGTTAGTTTGTTTCACATATTGGCTTTCTCTGTAATAGTCATGGCCTTAATTTAAATTACTTCCTCACATTCTGCATAGAGTGCCACAGTACATGTTATAAAATCTGAATCCACAGTATGAATAAATTAACTTATTATAACAATAAACCACGTATGGCTGTGGGTTATGCTGGATTTTGCTTTTGGCTTACATTGGTTGCTCACAAATGCGAAGCTTGGATAACAAAATCCATAAGAAATCTGTGTAACACACATCCCAATATCCTTTATTGCTATTTACATAATTCTCACCATTGTGAAATTTGCAAAGAAGAAACTTGTAATTTTATTTATATATTTCTTTAATTTTCAAAAGTTTTTTAGTAGAATTTTACAGCACCAAATACTAATGTAAATGCATTACATGTAATTAAGTTGATGGCATCAGTAGATAGTTTTGTACTTTTTGATTTTTTTTGTTACCCCCCCCACACCCCTGTAGTTTCAAGAAAGGGAAGGGGCAGAGGATAATTTGCATACCCCACCCCCCATATTTCATTACATGACACAATGTGATTACAAAGCAAACAGTTTGTTTCATTTGTACTTTGAGGTGAATCATTGCTGGAGCCTTCCTGTGTCCTGACAGAGTGCTCTTCAAACTATCTGGAGATGCACAGAGCTGAGTATATTTTTCTGGCACTTCAGAGTTGTGTACTGGTTATTGTTTTTTGACTAATTTTATATCATTGCTGGCTGACTTCAGAGTTGTGCACTGTTATTTTTGCTTCACTGTATAGTTTTTCAGATCTCTGCTGAAGGGGTTGGTTTTCCTATACCCACCCTTCCTATTCCTGTGTTGTTTAAATCTGGAGGTTTTTGCAGTTGCCTGCCCCCACTGTAGATTTGATCTGGGACACTCCCCCCAGTCCCATCTCTTTACCTCATTCTACCTAATACACTCCTCCTGCACTTGTTTTTAGTCATTTTTAATTTAATTGCATTTTTAAACTGTTTGGTCTAACATTGCTACATAGTCAAGTGTGCTAGCTTGCACTGCATTTGAATTGTTTTTACTGCTGTTTTAGCTACTTTTCTATACATATATATATATATATATATATATATAATTACCTTTCCTGTAACTAGTGTAGTCCAGATTCAGATTTGCTGTATCCAGGACTGTATGTAAGCTTCTGAGCCCCCCCCCCCAAGCTTTCTGTGTTGGAGGGAAGCCTTCTAGTTTATCAGTGGGAGTGGTAAGCACTAGGTAACCTATCTACCACATAAGGAGTGCTTCTGGCCCAGAAATTGTAGTTACTGGCCATTTGGGCAGTTTTTCCATCTCTAAACTTTCTAATTTAAAAGCCTGCATTTGCACTTTTCCCCCTTTTCCTGTAACTAGTTTAGTCCAGATACAGATTCTTAGTTTTAACACTTGAATTTGCTTATTCGTGATCGGCACTTGTTCAGAACTTGTAAGCACTAAATAACCTACTAATTACTACAGCACTCAACCTTCCTCATTACCTAGAGGAAAACAGTTTTGGTACTTACTTTCCTCACTTAGAGAAAAACAGCTCTTGTACTCACTTTCCTCACTTATCTAGAGGAAAATAGTTTTTTATTCAGGCATGTCCAAGGGTCAGCTACCAGTGTTCTCTCCTGTATATCTGATGAATCTGGGCATCTTGGGGCAATGTAGAAATTGCCTCATGTACACAGACAACTCTCTCCTTCTACCACCCAACACTACAACCTGTGAGAGATGCACTTATCTAGCCAAACTGGAGGTAAAGCTCTCTCCAACAAAGACTGAACTTGACAGTCAAGAGGAGAAGGTAAACACTTGCACCACACTCATCACATAGTCTCACTAAATCTACACCACCAAAATCCACACATAAAAACACAAAAACATTTGCGGAGGCTCTCCTTAATAATCTGCTCAAGCAAGAGAGACCTCCAAAGCAGAAATGCAAGCAACCTCCACCCCCCCCCAACACAACCCAAATGGCACATAGCCCGCAGACTCAGTGTTCCATTCAACCACAGCCAATAAGGCAAAACAAATTACCCAACACACTAGTCATAGGTGACTCTATAGTCAGGCGCACTAATGTCCCACTCACCAGGCTAAACAAGGAGAAGGTTACTGTCAGCTGCCTGTCTGGTGCCAGGATCCACCACATAACCCACGCACTCAGGTCACCCCACAGCAAGTACAAATATGACTCTGTCATTGTCCATGCTGGTGTGAACGACCTGAGATGTACTTTCCTGGACTACATGAAAAGAGACATGGAAGAGCTTATCCGATCTTGTAGCCCAGGCAGGTATGACCCTAGCCCTGAGTAGCATTCTGCCATCAACCAGAATGATGCCACAGTACAAGGACAAAATGATCGACTTCAACAGTTGGCTAAGCTTCTGGTGCCATTCTAAAGGGATCCAGTATCTGTCTGCCTGGGATGGTTGACAGACCATGATGCTTTGCCCGAGATGGCCTGCACCTGTCACCCCTGGGATTCCGGATACTGGCTAAGGTTCTTGCCGCCCCTATAGTGCCTGTTTTAGGCAAGGTTCAAATGACAAATTTGCCACCTTAACAGGAACAGGCAAGCAAAAACTGAGGGTGATGCTACTCAATGCTAGAAGTCTAAATCTCAGAATGCACTCACTCGAGGCACTCCTTAAAATGGCGAACATCGATATCTGTGCAGTGACTGAGACCTGGTTCAAGGCTCCAGAGAGCATCCCTGCACTACCAGGCTATAACTCATACCACACTTTTGGGCCGTGTAACCTGGACCGGACCACCAAAGGTGGAGGTGTGTCCATATTCATTAAGGATATCCACACCTCCAGGCTAGTTGCTCAGCATAATGCAGCCGAGGTTATCCAAGTGCAACTAACTCTAGGCAAAACTGCAATCCAAATTGTAGCTTGCTACAGATCACCCACCATGCCCCAGGATTCCCACTCCTCTTTTCTTGATGTACTGGAAAATATTAGGGTTCAACCAAACACCCTAATAATGGGTGATTTCAACTACCCCACCATTAACTGAAAAAAACTACTCGTGTACCAACTCCTTTGCTCAACGCTTTCTGAAATTCATAAACTCCGATGCCCTGGATCAACTTATCCACACCCTCACCAGGGGCAACAATATCCTACATCTAGTCATTACCAACATGAGTGACCGGTGTTCCACACCTGAAGTCAACGCCTCATTGGTCCGATCAGACTGTAAGCTAATTACCCTAAATATCCACATCCTGCCCCCACCCCCCATTAAGGAAACCATGGTAAAAGATTTCTCCAAAACCAACTTCATGCTTCTTAAGACAGAAGTGGTGAACTTCATGACACCCATGCAGATGGACAATACAGTTATGACTACTGAATCCTACACAATTGCACTTTATAAGCACTTACATGAGTGCATGGATTGTGCTATCCCAAACATTACCACGACGCTATCCTCCAAAAAAAATAAAGCCAACCTGGTGGTCCCTTGCCATAAACAAACTGTACAACAGAAGGAAGAAACTGTTGCAAAAGAGAGTAAAATCCCATGAGTGGAGGAGCTCCCTGGTCAGCCTCAGTAAGAAGCTGCAATCCCTGATAAAATCCTCCAAAGCTAGTTACAAAAACAAAATCGCCACTGATTCTAAAGACAACCACAAAGCATTCTATAGCTATGTCAAGAATCTTAATGGCAACACTCAGATCTGCTCTGAGTTGCAGCACAATGGCACTAAATATACAGACCCAATTGTTATTGCCAATATTCTGGCAGATAGGTTCAGTGCTAACTTTACCCTACTCTCACCCCCTAAAGAGCCCATCTCTATACCGGAAGAATGCAAAGTTCCTGTAATCATGGCTGCACAGGTAAAAACCACACTCTCCAAAGCCAAGAACACAGCATCCATGGGACCAGATGACATCCCAGGCTGTGTTCTACATGAACTACAGAATGAACTGGCACCCCACCTAAGTACCATGTTCAATCATAGCTGCACCTCAGGCTTTGTGCCTGCTGAATGGTGCACAGTGACTGTTATCCCACTCTACAATTGGGGAGCCACCACGGACCCCGGGAACTACCACCCCATTAGCCTGATGAGCCTGGTCTGCAAGGCCATGGAATGTATCATCATGTAACTTATAAACAAAGACATTGGTGATCTCCAAACTCTGGGCCCCACGCAGTTTGGGTTTGTAAAAGGCAGATCATGTCTACTAAACCTGATAGACTTCTTTGAAGCAGTCACCAAAGCCGTAGACAAGGGTAAGGTGGTTCACACAGCCTATCTAGATCTTGCCAAGGCTTTTGACACCATCCCCCACTCTGGAATTATAGATAAACTCACTAAACTAGGTATAAATTCCTATGTCACAAGATGGGTTGCCAACTCGCTCACTAACAGAACCCACACTGTGAAAGTAGCAGACTCCAAATCCGACTTCAGACCAGTGACAAGTGGAGTACCACAGGGTTCAGTCCTGGGTTCTCTCCTGTTTGATATCTACTTCTCTGACGTACAGGCTAACACAAAAGGTCTTTGGCTAATGAAGTTTGCAGATGACTGCAAACTAGGAGCCATAATCAAAACTCCTAACGATGTGAACATCCTACAAAAGGGCTTCACTGAGACAAATGCCCGGTGTCAAAGCCATGACCTCAAGCTCAATGCAAAAAAGTGCATTGTCCCCTTTGGTAAAAACTCTGTACCCATGAACTTACAGCATAGGCGGTAGTATACTTAACACCAAAAGTGTGATAAGAGACCTTGGGACACAGGTGGACTGTAGTCTCTCCTTTCATAATCACATCGCCACAGTAGTTAGGAAATCCTTCTACATGGCACACCTCATCACAAAAGGTTTCTCATCAAGAAAAAAAGGTCATTGTTCCCCTCTACTTCTCACTCATTAGACCCATTAATAGAGTACAATGCCCCTTTTGGTATGTACCTCACAAGACATCAACAACTGGAAAGGCCGCAGAAATGCCTCACAAAGAGGATTACTGGCCTCAAACAGATGCTCTACGCAGACAGTCTCAAAAAACTCCAGCTTTACTCCATCGCATATCGCCTACTCAGAGGTAATCTCTGCCTAACATACAAAGCTATGTCAAACCCAGAGCTGTTGGACATGCTCCACTTAAAGAAATCCAATAACTCTGAGATACACACTCTAGGGACCTAAACCTTGTCACCACAATAAACAGAACATGCCGGAGGGATAGATTCCTGTCCCAGAGACATCCCATACCCTGGAATAAACTACCTATCTATATCAAACAAAGTTCCTCATTAGCACTCTTCAAGAAAAATCTTGATTGGATGGGAAATAGGAAATTCAGCCCGGGGGTCACCTCTGTGGCCCTGCTCGACAGTGGCACAGGAAAATAATTTTCTTGGGTGGCAAAAGCCAGGATACCTTTTTGGCTGGTGTTGTATAGGCCCTAGGGCTGATAGCCTAGCACCTACCTATGAATTTATTATGTTGTTGCTGCTTTTTCCATCCTGGGTTTTAGTCCCTTCAAGAGTCACCTTCATTACCCTTCCATCCATATATTCCGGTATCCTCTTTCGAAGGTTTACAACTCTGTCATTAAAAAGTTATTTTTCCACAGATACTGAACTGAAGACAGTCACTCCATCTGCAGCTGATATTCCCTGAACTCTCATCTGTCCTTGCACTGCAGTTCCAGACATTCTAATTTCCCCTGTACAATTTTTGACTATATCTTATTCTTTCTCTAATTTCCAGTTTTCAGTTTGTAGAAGTCCTTTGCTTTCAATCACTGTTCCATTTCTTACACCTCTGCCACCCTTGATGACTGCTGCTGCCTTCCTGCAAATGATTCCCAGTTTGTTTACATGCTTTCACTGTAACGTTTCCAGAGCTTCATTCAGTCTTCATGTTGTATCAACAGGATGCAACAGAGTATTACTTTAAAATTTGTCTTACTGGGCAAATATGCTAGAATTGCATAGGCAAAGGTCTTGCAGGTGTTTCCCCATCCATTACTGTCCTTGACTTTTGTGCAGCCTTTGGATAGGGATTTCTTTTCTGTAACAGTCACAATGAATAAGCTACAGCATCAGACAAACCGCTGACCCTTGTATCACGTAACTGTTTACTTCTCTTGCATTTGACAATGCATGGCTGATAATCATGCTGTCATTAAATTTCCTGTCCCCATTTCTAATCTTCTGTCTTACCTCTATTCCTTTTAGCTTACTGAATGATCTTTGACAGAGTGCCAGTCAAATACCTTACTCACATCGAGAAAAAACACATTAAAGGAAAAAAAACGGAATAGTTTAATGGAGTCCCTGCCAATTCCCAAAGCCTTTATATAATTTTAAAAGGTATTTCAAGAAAAGAGCCCCACACAATACTTCTATAAATTCCATTGCAAATAAGACAGTTTAGTTTCTTCAGAGAATGAAATCCTTGACCCAAATAGTTACCAATGACAATTGGTAAATCTTATTAAAAATGTATCATAATTTATTCTATCTCCTTAGTGTTATATGCATTTTCTTAAGTGTAAAATTAATTTATGCATTGATTATTATGATGTACATTTTTTTTTGTTCTAGCTTATCAGTGACTTCATATCCCCTGGCCTTCTATGGTCACTTCATCCCAGTGCTCTCCCTTGGGGACACTACTGTGTATCCTTTCGCCAACAGGTCCTACCCATCCAGTTGTAATATAATAGAAATTTTGCCTATGAAGTCCTCTATACAGGAGATGTTTATAGGAGCTGGGATCATCATACTGCAGCCAAGCTGTAATTTTCTTTGTAAACAATCAAGTCCCACTCCCTCTGCAAACTTCACTCTATGATTAGATAGACAATGAGGAGTAATTTTGAACATGTTTCCAGCCTAGGTCCACAGGACAGCCATATATGCTCTGATGTTCTTAATATCAATCACTTTTGCAGTAATCTTAGCTATATGGGTTATATCCTGCCAAGCATATGACACTAGCCAGCTTTCAAAGCTTCAGGGCACCTTCTATGTGCCCAAACTGTCAAGCAGCACAAGCTGAGCTGAATAAAAGAAGTTTGGGGTGGAAGCTCTTCAGAGCTTTTCTGCCATCGAAGAGTACTCTCTGAGCCTTCTGAGACTTGATGGCTAACGTGTGCTTTCCTTAGCTAGACAGAAGCTCTGTTTTGGGAAAAATGTTAAAATGTTCTTCTTCTCACATTGCTGCAGTCCTTACATATGGGTAGTCCGCTGTCCTCGGTCGGCCCGAATACCAAAGTATTAGGCTGACGTCGGTCACGGCGCTTAAAACTGACATCAGGACGTCAGGGTACAAAAGCGCATGACCGACGTCATTTCCTCAGTCTTTTTTGCTGCATGGTCCGATGCAGAAGCAGCGTTGCAAGTGCCGTTCGGCGTTCTGAAATTTTTCAAATTCGGAGTTTCAGACCGAATCCAAGTTGGCTAAGTACCCCGTTGGGGATTATTTTGGTTTTTTCTTGCCTCAGTGTTTTACCGGATGTCAGAAAAAGTGAATAACTGTATTTCTTGTGGGAAACAGATACCGCATAGGGATTATCATTCTTTGTGTATTCCTTGTTTGGGGTCTGAGCACGACGTTGTTGGGTGTCGCTTTTGTGCTAGGTTCAATAAACGCACTATTAAGCGAAGGTTAGATTGTGCTAGGCTGGTCTTTGGGAAGCGGTGCAATTATAAAATGCCATCGGATTCTCCGGCGCCCGCTTCTGCGAAGAAGCACAAAGACAAAGCAGTTAAACCCAGGCAAGATGAGTCGTCCGTTCCGGACGCCGGTTCTTTAGAGGCTTCAGTGGAACCGGTGGTTCCGACGGAGACTTCTCTGGAGTCTCAGGGGGAGACTTTGATTTTGCAGGAGGTAGTCTCTCAGGAGGCAGGTCAGGCTGAGGGGGCTTCTCAAGTTACTGTACTCCCCTCCCTTCCTAGGGTGGTTAGGCCTTCTCCTTCGGTTTCCAAGGCTTCTCCCAGAGGCAGGCCAGTTTTAGCTCCTGTTGGGGTCACTCCTAGTTCAGCAGTGTCTGTGCCTAAGAAGCACATGCTTTAAATGGCAGAAGATTTGATTACCCTGATTAGAGGTTCTATGCCCCCTCCTGATAAGAGGCCTAGGGTGGAGCCAGAGTTGGGAAGTTTTGAACAAGCTTCGGATGTTTCAGAGTCTTCGGCTGAAGACTTGCAGGAGTACTCTCCTTATTCTGATTCTGATGCAGATGATTCCACTCCTTCTGCTTCTCCTCCAGAGGATTTTTCTTTTTCAGAGACACTTCATTCTATGAGGGAACATTTTAAGTGGGAAGGTCAGGACTTCTCTGATTCTAGGAAACGGCTTAGGGAGTTTTTGCTGTTACCCCAGCATAGGCCTTTGGCTATACCCCCTGTTCTGGATGTTGTGGAAGATGTGTTTGCAGAGGCTTCCCTTAATCCTGATTCTCTGCCGCCTGCTCCTGTTAAGCCAGATAGGTATTACAGGGTGCCTGAGGCTCACAAATATCTTTATAAGAGTCCTAGGGCGGACCCAGAAACTATTAGTCAGGGACCTAAGGGTGTCAAGGCCTCTATTGTAAAAAATCCGGTTCCTCTAGATAAAGAAGCCAGAGCTTTGGATAGATGGGGAAAGAAGGTCTACACATCTTCTACTTTAGCTATGAGGGCTTTGAATTGCCAGTTTCATATGTTGAAATTTCAAAACTTTCTTCTTTCTCAATTGAAATCTAAGGTGGATGCTCTGGCAGAAGGCATTGAGTGTAAAGAATTGCAAGATTTGGTGCATGTCTCTGAACAGGTGGGTAAGCATTCATTACAGTGTGGTTTTGATGCTGTGCAGGCCTCGTCTAGGGTGGCTGCCACTGGCTCAGTTCTTCGCAGGCACGCCTGGTTGAAGGATCAGAATTTATCTGACCATGTTAAGACAAGGATTTTGGATGCTCCTTTGCAGTCTGATGTGTTGTTTGGTTCACCTGTGGAGTCAGTCTTGAAGAAAATGGAAGACAAGGCTAAGTCTATGCAGACTGTTAAAGATTTTTTGCAAGTTCAGCCTCCGAAGTTTAGTAGGAATTGGCCTGCTAAGGGGTGGACGTATCCTTCTTATGATTCTCAGTCTAGGGGTAGATCTAGACGTGGTAGGGGCAGAGCTCAGAGTTCTTTCAGGCCTAGAACTGGGAGTTCCCCTGCACAATCTTCGGGTGAGGGCAGGGGCCAGTCCTTTCGTAAACAGGCCCAATGACCTATTTTTTCAGCTGCCAGATCCTTCTTGCCTGGCAGCACCGTTGGGAGGAAGGTTAGCTCTCTTCAAGGAAAATTGGATGTTGGTTACCCAAGACAAATGGGTATTGGATATCATACACCAGGGTTACAAGTTTTATTTCCATACCTTGCCTCCTTTCAAAGGCATGCCGGACGTTCCTCCTCAGCAAAGACTAGAGGCTCACAAACAAATTTCTCTACTACTTCAAATAGGGGCCATACAACCGGTTCCTCTGCCAGAAGTGGGCCTAGGATTTTATTCTCGCCTGTTTCTAGTACCAAAGAAAGGAAACACGTGGAGACCAATTTTGGATTTATCCATCCTCAACACATATCTGGACATTCCCAAGTTCAAGATGTTAACGTTACAACAGCTTTTACCTCTGCTGGGCAAAGATCACTGGATGGTGACCCTGGATCTCAAGGAGGCTTACCTTCATGTTCCTATCAGGCCCAGTTGCAGGAAGTATCTGCATTTTCGGGCTGGGACTTCACATTATCAGTTCTCTGCATTGCCCTTTGGCTTATCTACTGCGCCCAGAGTGTTCACGAAGGTTCTGGCTCCAGTGGTAGCTTTTTTCAGGCTAAGAGGAATACAGATCTATCCTTATTTGGACGATTGCCTGATACTGGCCCAAGGAAAGGACGAACTTCTTCATCATTTACAGTATGTGATGGCAGTGTTAAGATGCCTGGGGTATTCTGTGAACGAAATAAAGTCCAGTCTAGTACCCTCTCAGGACATGTGCTTTCTGGGTGTGAGACTGAATACAGCATCCCAGATGGCCTTTTGACCCCGGACAAACAAAAGAATCTTTCTCTTTACTTCCATCAGTTGTCTCATCAGTCCAGGCTGACTGCAAGGACAGTCCTTCAAGCCTTGGGGTTCATGGCATCTTGTATTCTGGTACTTCCCAATGCCAAACTGCATATGAGGAAGCTACAATGGTATCTCAAGAATGTATGGACACAGCACTGCCAAGATTTGGACACTGTCATTCAAATAATACCTTGCATTCAAAAGGAATTTTTGTGGTGGGCTCAGGAATGTCACCTAAACAAGGGACTCTCTGTGACCCGGCCAGAGGCGAGTCAGATTTTAACGACAGATGCCTCAGACAAAGCTTGGGGAGCTCATCTAAATGGAAAATGGATACAAGACACGTGGCCTGCCGGACTTCAACATTTACATATCAACTTGAAGGAGATGTTAGCAGTCCAATTTGCATTGATAGCTTTCAAGGATTTACTTCTTCCAGGGCAGGTGTTGATTCAAACAGACAACACAACTGTCATGTGGTACATCAACAAGCAAGGGGAACATTCTTATCCTCTATGCAGACAAGCAATGATTTTGTGGGAGACTGCTCTCAGTTTACAGCTAAATCTTCAGGCAAGGTTTCTGCCAGGAGCACAGAACTCCTTAGCAGATGTGTTGAGCAGACAAATTATGGATCCCCACGAGTGGAAATTGGATCCTCATGTATTTCAGAGATTGACAGTGTTATGGGGAACTCCAGACATAGATCTGTTCGCTTCTCCACTAAATTACCAGCTGCCAAAGTTTTGCACAAAAAGATTTCATCCCTCGGCTTGGAAAGTGGATGCTCTCTCATTCAATTGGAGCAATCTTCACGTGTATGCCTTTCCACCTCTGCCTCTCCTCCCAAAGGTACTGCTGAAGGTCAGACAGGACAAGCCAAACATGATTTTAATAGCTCCAGATTGGCCTCGACAGCACTGGTACCCATTACTGAGAAGTCTGGTACAGGAGCCTCCATGGCCTTTGCCTTCGATTCCTCACCTGCTGTCTCAGGAGAACAGTCATTTACTCAATGTCAAACTTCATTTTCTACATCTGACAGCCTGGCATATTCTGTTTTAAACCCTGGAGGGTCTCAGCTTCCACAGCAAGTTTTGAATGTTATTTTGGAGGCCAGAAGGCCTAGTACAAGGAAAGTTTACGCAGATAAATGGAGGAGATTTTTATTTTGGAGTACTACAAAGGATTTTGATGTTTCTCAACCTAATTTAAGTGTTGCGCTTCAATACCTTACTGAGTTATTGGACAAAGGTTTGTCCTTCTCCTCTATAAAGGTTCATGCTGCAGCAATTTCTGCTCACTATGACTGTGACCCACCATTATTTTCTCAGCCTTTGTTTAAGCAATTCCTTAGAGGGGCAAAAAATATAAGACCCCCACGTAGAGCTCCTACTCCTGCTTGGGATCTCAATTTTGTGTTGGAGAAACTCACTCTACAACCTTTTGAGCCTGCAGCATCGGCAGAGTTGAAATATTTATCTTGGAAGACTGCTTTTTTGTTGGCCATTACCTCTGCGAGAAGGGTTTCTGAATTACAGGCCCTTATGGCAGTTGAGCCTTTCTTAATTTTCCACAAGGACAGGGTGTCTTTGCGTACTAACCCTTCTTTTATGCCTAAAGTGGTTTCTAGTGTGGCTTTAAACCAAACTATTCATTTGCCTACTTTTTATGCAACCCCCAAAATAAAGGGGAAAGGATTTTGCACACTTTGGATATACACAGACAGTTGCGATATTATTTGAGCAGAACTAAAGGGTTCAGGCAGTCTCAGCAGTTGTTTGTTTCTTTTGCTTTGGGTTCTCAGGGCAAACCTGTTTCAAAACAAACTATTTCTAAGTGGATTGGGTTTTGTATTGCTTTCTGTTATTCCCATCATGGTAAGGAGATTCCAGCTGGGATTAGGCCTCATTCCACTAGGGCTACTGCCACTTCTACAGCCTTTTAAGGGGTGGCTACTAAAGATATTTTGGAAGCAGCTACTTGGAGTTCAGTGCATACTTTCTCTAAGCATTACCACCTTCCACTTTACTCTAAATCTAGGGCTGGATTAGCAACTGCAATTTTGCAAGGCATGTTGGCAGCTCCTAATTCCTTATAGTTTTGCCATCCTCCCTTACCTCTGCTTTGGGATTCTACCCATATGTAAGGACTGCAGCAATGTGAGATGAAGAACATAGTACAGTTTTGTACCTACCATAAATGTAGATGTTCGAAGATCCACATTGCTGCAGTCCAATTTTCCCTCCCTCCTTCCCCTCTGTTGTTGAAGGTGGTGGTGTGGTTTGTGTTATACATAGTGTAAATATGGTTAGTGCACGGGTGGTTGGTTAGGTTTTGCTGGTTTTTGGCTTTGGCCTTTCTTGTTAGGGCCTTCTGACATCTGGGGCAAGAAAAGACTGAGGAAATGACGTCGGTCATGCGCTTTTGTACCCTGACGTCCTGATGTCAGTTTTAAGCGCCGTGACTGACGTCAGCCTAATACTTTGGTATTCGGGCCGACCGAGGACAGCGGACTACCCATATGTAAGGACTGCAGCAATGTGGATCTTCGAACATCTACATTTATGGTAGGTACAAAACTGTACTTTTTCTAGTGTTTTATCACTGTCCTCTTCAGGAAAGTTATTTTAAAAATAAGAATGTTGTGTTTTAATGGATTTTCTTGAGACTATAACATACTTTTAAATGGAATGCTCATTGTTTCTGTCATGTTTAAAAGTAGTGTTATCTAACTGATAAACTATTTCTTGTGGAGAAATTGTATTTATTTTAAGGTGCAGGGCTGCCATAGTGTTTGAAAGTACTTTTTGTCTAACTTTTGTAAACTGGTAGTTTTACTGGCATTGTTGCTCATTTTCCTTAGGAAAGAGGGATTATTTTAAGCTTGACTATGGAGCAGATTGCCAGTCCTGCAGTCTGTCCTCCTTCCAGCTACAAAAAGAAAAAGTTAAGCAAACAGCCTTTTACCCCAGATCCCTCTGGTGTAGCATCTACAGCCACCATGGACTGGGGGGGTTAGCCACTTCTCCTGTGGCTTTTGAGCGTCTCCTCCTTGGGTATGAGAGAACCACTCTTGTTGGTCCAGCGAGAGGAAACCGGGAAGGCGTCCTTGTGTCAGAATGTTGTGCCCATCCCTGGGGAAGCAGCGGCTGCCATTAGTAACATGGTTGGCTCCATTTTCTGGTCAAAAAGAAACCGAAACCAAGCCTGTATCTACTCCTACTCAAATTTCTTTGGGAAGGAGAAGTTTACCGGGACTGGCTCAGGGTTTGATTCGAGCTATTGATCCTTCTGGTAGTGTAGTTTCTGGTAAAAGAAAGAGGGTTGCCTCATTTCCTGAAGAGATTTGATATTCTGAATCTGAACAGGAAGATGTAGGGATGGATTCAGGGTTTTGTTGTCTGATTTCTGATTCAGACTCCGAGGAGAGCTCTCTTTGATTCTTCCTGTAGAGGGTCCGTTTATCTAAGACTATTGTTAGGATGTCCTAGTATTTTTAATGGAAGAACACTGAGGTTTCTCAGTCCCTCAAAAAGTACTGAGTTGTTGCACAAGGATTTTCCAGAACCTACACCCACTTTTCCTGTCTTGTACACTTTATAGGATGTGCCTCTCACTGCCTTGATAGTCAGCCAGCTGTCCCTTAAAAGGCAGAGAGGACGCATAAAGTTCCTCAGTTTTT
Organism: Protopterus annectens; assembly: GCF_019279795.1. Classification (NCBI taxonomy): domain Eukaryota; kingdom Metazoa; phylum Chordata; order Ceratodontiformes; family Protopteridae; genus Protopterus; species Protopterus annectens. The sequence continues at coordinate 1,117,824,749 of NC_056748.1, forward strand.
TACATTTTTATACACTTTCCAAACCTGACCCAGCAGCTGTAGCCTTAGTTGACTCCTCTGCTGCTAAGTACTTCATAAATTCAAATCCTAGTGTCTCTGATAGATATGAGGGGGAGTGCATACATCTGCAGCTTTGAATTTCAGAATTTTAAATTGTCAGACTTGTATTTTAAAGTTTATTCTGGCATATTGTAAAAGTATGAATGGTTTTATCTGTTTCATCTGCTCATGTTATATCCCCAGTTGAACATAAATACTGTCAACTTTTCTCTACCCCTTTCTGTACGATTCTCTACCCATCTCCACGTCCTCATCTTCACCTGGCTACCCCACCCTCTCTACCACTTTACAGAACCTTTTCCTATCTCCTCCCTATTTTTACTAATCTATCCTAAACGGTCTCTCGCCCTTTTTATTTACAACTGAACTAAACATATGACTTTTACTTATTACTGCTGCGAATTGCTAAAAGGACACACTCCAGAATTGTATATAGTGTTTTACTTTGTCATTGTTCTCTTTTTAACATTTTTAATATATCTCTATGCCTTACAATATTATTGATTGTTTTTTAAAATGAATAATTTTCATCTGTTTCTTATGTAATGTTTTGATTTTTTTTTTAGTTTCTCTGTTAAGTACAACTTTATCTCCCCAAGCCTCTGCTGAAAATGGGCTCTTGAGGCCCATTTGGAATTTCCCGGTAAACAAATGTCAATAAATAAATAAATTCATAAATCTAAATTCTCTTCTTGTGAAGAAAAACCTTCTTTAAATTACTTAGTTTCCTCTACTGCACAGTCACTACTCCTTGTTTTCAGAGTGTGTATGACTCTTAATACTTCTTCCAAGGCTATGACCACTGCTACTGTTTAAAGGAGGTTTGCCTGGTTACATTATCAGAACCTTCCATATGTAAAAAATGAGATTGTAAAATTTCCCTTAGATAGAGATTGTCTGACCCCTTGGCTGTAGAGATGATCAAAAAGTATATGATGAACGGGCCAAGCTGATCCATGGAGTCTCTAAGATTGTTCAGCTGTCCTTTTTCAAATTGATCAAAGAATTTTTTTTCTCTTCCAGTTTCAGCAAAAAAAAAAAAAACAGATTAAACAGTCTCAACAGAATTCTGATAAACAGATGTTTAAGTAGTAGTTTTAAGGAAGTTCAAAAATAAATCTCAAATCTCCCAAAACCAAGGAAACTCCAACAAATCTGAAAGACTATTCAAGTCCTTTTGACCACCTCCCACCTTGACCCTCTTTCTATTCCAGAAAGTCTGAATCACTGTTATTCTATCTTGAAACAGATTGTTTCAAACATCTAGGTTCTGAAAATGAAATTCCTCCTTTCCAGTGGGTCACTCCTCATCCTGCAGATCAGACTGTTTTGTTTCCACCTGTTCTTCATCACATGCTTTTTCAAGGAGTGTGAGAATCAGTTCCTTCTTCCCAGGTGGGGAAGAGGTTTTATTCAAGGAAGTTCCTAGTCTCAAAGAAAGAGAGAATGCTTGGAAACCAATTCTGGAATATTCTTTCCTAAACCTGTTTGTGATGGCTCCCAAATTCAAAATGATACCACTTCATAACTTGTTGCCTCCTCTTCCTCTTTCAAGTTTCCTGGTTACAGTAGACTTAAACTATGCTTGTTTTCACAGTCCTACTCATCCAGACTTCAGGTGTCTCTTAAGGTTTTGTATGTCTGGATCACCTTATCAGTTCTCTGCCTTACCCTTTGGACTATCCACTTCACCAAGACTGTTCACAAATTGTCTGGCTCCAGTTATAACTCATTGCAGGCTACAGGGTATCAACATTTTTCTGTATTTAGACAATTTGCTTATCTTTGCAGAGTCACTTTCAAAATGTCAGAAATCTCTAAGGTGAGAGATCTCTTGCACAAGCTGGGATTACAGGAGAAGATTCGGAAGTCTTGCTTGAGAACCTCACACAGCATTGTGTTCCTGGGATGTCAATTAGATACCTCAGTTCAGTGAGCTGTTTCTTCCACAGGAAAAAAAAGATCATTACTTAGATTTATTTTAAAGCTTTTTCATTCAGATTTCAGTCACTGGGAGGAAATAACTTCAGATTTTGCTCTCATGACATCTGTGATTCTCATGATATTCCTGGCAAAATTCCACATGAAAAAGATACAGTGGTATCTGAAATTGCTCTTCATGGTCCTAGCATCAACACCCTTTATCTTTTCAGACTGCAGTACTGGTGTTTGTCAGAAGAGAAATCACTTGGTGGAGATAACAGATGTCCTTAAATATTCTTGGAAGAAGACAGTCACCACATATGTTTCAGATTTTGCTTGGGGATCAGTTTCATTAGAGAGATAGTGTAGGGGGTGTTGGACACCAAGAACAGACAGAAGCACATAAATATCAGAGATGCTTGTCCTGATCAAGGCACTCAGTTCTCTTAAACAATTTTGGTCTGTTGGCCCTCTTCAAGTGTTTAGACAATACTCAACAAGCAAGGGGTAACCAGGTTGTACCCCTTTTGCATGCTTTAGGATATAGCTTCACAGCAAAATTTTACTGTACAGGCATCCTACATTCTGTCAGAGCAAAATTGCATGTTAGACAAACTGAGCAGGCAAGGGCAGACCCTCACGAATGGAAACTAGATATAGGGGTGTTCCAATATTTGATCCATCTGTGGTGAATTCCTCAGGAAGATTTCCTTGCCTCAATCAACTGACAAATGTCTGCCCCAGGACTCCATGCAAGAAGGCCTGGAAGAAGCTGACATTTCATCCTTTGGACAGGAATGTTCCTGTATGCCTTCCACTAATATCCAGGGTACTTTTGATAATTCAGGAGGAATCCCCCAATATCATTATGGTGACTTTCTTGTGGCCCAGGCAACTATGGTTCTCCTTTCTTTTGGTAATGTCTAGGGGCAGTTACCGCAAGTTTCCTCACAAAATGAATCTACTCTCCCAAAAACAGGGTGTTTGTTACACTCAATTACTAATAGAGACAAGAATATCATGTATTAGCAAAAGAAAAGGTTTCCTAGTTGCCAACAACATAATGAGCACCTATTCAGGGTTAGTTGTTCTCTGGTTTGCTTCTGGCCTTTCTTATTCCTCTATCAGGGTTAATTTATTGGCCATTTCAGCATGTCTGCCAATGGATCTTCATCTTTCAAGGCAGTCAAATGTCAAAATGTTCTTGAAAGGGATTTTGCATAAGAGGTCTCCAAGTAAACTAGTGCCCCCCCGGGATTTTAATTTTGTTTCCAATAATCTAACACTTGCTCCATTTGAACCAGTTAGTCTGTCTAATTTGAGGTTCTTAACATGGAAAACGGTTTTACTGATTGCTCTGACCTCTGCAAGAAGGATATCAGAGTTGCATGTTCTTATGGTGAATCAACCCTACCTTATTTTCCACAAGGGCAGGGTTTCTTTGAGAATGAGTCCTTTTTATACCTAAAGTGGTATCCAAGTTTACTTTAAGATAAACTATTCATCTCCTCAGTTTTTTCCTGAACCCAAAATTGAGGGAGAGTAGATACTCTACAACTTTGATGTCCACAGACAACTCTGGTACTGTTTTGATGGAATTAAATCTTTCAGATCATTGGATCAATTGTTAATTTCTTGTGAAGGTAAAAAGAAAAGACAACTGGTGTCAAAACAGACTATTTCCAAATGGTTATCTAAGGCCTAATACCTTTTGTCATACTCATCATGACAAATCTATTCAAGTCAGGGTCAATGCCCACTTTACAAAGACCTTGACTTCTACGGCTTTTAGAAAGGGTTGGATTCTAGAAGTATTCTACAAGCTGCTACTTGGTCCTCTGTAGATAATTATACAGAACACTAAAAACTGAATTCCTTCTCTAGGACTAGATCATGCTTTGTTAGGACCATTTTCCAGGGGCACCTGGACCCTTCTTCCTCCTCCCAAATATAGTTGGCTATGGTAATCTACCCATATAGCCAAGACTACTTTAGCAGTGACTAATATGAAGAATATAGTGCAATTGTGTAAGGTGAACTTACCATAACATTAGATGATTGAATGATCACTGCTGCAATAGCTGCACCCTTCCATCATCCCCCTTGTTTTTGATGTGTTTTTTTTTATATCAGTGTGTGGACATCAGTTTTTGTTTTTCTTAGCCTTGGCTTTTCAGGGCTTAGCCTCCCTCTCTCTGCTGGCAGGAAGGCTCTGAAGGTCATAATGCCCAGGCTTGTCTGTTACCCAGCACAACTTGAGCTGCTCAACAGTTTGGGTGTGTGGAAGGTGCGCTGAAGTATTGGAAGTTGGCTGGCTATTAAATCCTTGGCAGGATATAACCTATATTGGTAAAGCTACTGCAGCAGTGATCATCTGAACATGTACTGTTACGGAAAGTTCAACTTGCACAATCGTACTTTGTTCTAACACCCCCACAAACCTGTCATCATTTGTCTGGGGTGTAAACTCTGCCAGAGATGACTAGAGAGATGTCAGACATAATCCCTCTCCCTAGGGATAGACACACCCATTCTCTAAGCCTGCACCAATAAGATGTTTCGGACATTATTCAATCTTGAATTTCCTTGGTCAAAGTCGGGGCTTTATCCCTCTATTGCACCATGATATGGACATTTTAAAGGAAGCAGGAAGTGCTCATTATTTGCTTAATAAGGGTTGTTAGTGAGGCTTTCTGTTTTTATTATTCAGTTCTGCAGATCTATACAGTGCATTCAGTTTATAATGTTTAGGTCTGTGCTTTAAAAAAACATTTATTACAAAGAGGGTGACTTTTATTTAGAAAAAAAGCTGAATATCATCTGTTATACAGAGAAATTATATTGTAAACTATCTTGTATAATCTCATTTATATTGATCCATACTGTTAGGATGTTGGGCAATATGCATCGTCTTTTGAATATTTTCTATTATTGTTAGTGTAATGTCTACACATTAGAATTTCTTGGAAATGTACCATGGTTAGAGATTTATGATGCTGGAATAGTCTCATGAACAGAAGTTAGACAGTGCCATGCAGAAAGTCAAGAATGAATTTTTATTCAAAACCTTTGTTTTATTTATGATTTGGTTTAGCAAGTAGTTTTAGAACGATTCTTTCAATATGAGTTGTGTGTCTTTAAAGGAGTTTTCTTTGTTTCCCAAATGATCAGTCCTATTCTTTCCCCATGTTTAGAAACTTCACATGCATTAAGTAAAGGGCACTTTATGTACTGCATGTAGGTGGCTTCACCCTTTGTACCTCCTCAGCTAGTAGAACCTATCTACAGGTCGTATAATGTAGGAGTCATTACAATAATGTCCATCACTGAATCTATTTTTGGATTGCACTGAGAAGTACATCGAATGCAGAAACAGAAAACCTTTGCTTTGCACTGTAGTAGGGGGAACATTTTAACAGTACAATTTAGTAGTGATTTAGGAAGGCAGACCTTTATTTATATCTGCATATTTTATGTGACATAAGTTAATTTATAGAATGCAAATGCATTACACTCATGAAGGGAAGATGCAAGAGATTCTATATTTTTTTAATGAGTTTAGACGTGTAGAATTACACCAGAGATTGTTTGCCATTTTTTCTTTCTTGAATGAGAATGCAAGACTTTTTTTCTGCGCAAATTTATTTTACAGTATGTCATTTTTTAAATACAATTATCAAGCAAATCAATAATTCTGACACAGTATTGCTCAGGAAGTGAATTATGTTGATGACTGTTTTATGTATAGCCTAAGATCAAAAATATTTCTTTGAAATGAGGTTGCCGATGTAGTCTTCCTTACTAAGACTGTCTTTTACTTGTAGAGAAAACGCATTTCAGTCCGTCATGCTTTATTAAATTAAAAATAGTGGTGTAATGTAATAGCCTTATGTGCAAAATGTGGATGGTTTCAGATTTTATTTCATATTCATATACCACATAAGTATATTTAAGTGTGTAATTTGTCTTTGCCACTTTGCACCTGCCATGAGCTTAGAAATGTTTGTGGTCGGACTGTGGTCCTGTTCTATTATAAGTGCTGTTTACATTGTTGATTTTTGGTTTGTTTGACTTTGCATCAGTGTTTGCCATTCATTTGTTTTTTTGCTGTTTACATTACCAGCTCTGTAGTTGCTGATTAGAAAACCCTTGTGTTACTTGGCAGTTTGTGGGTCCTAGTTAACTTCATCACCTTTGGTCATTGCTTGGTCCTGTTTTGTTAGTAGTCCTGCAGGAAATCTGGCTATGCTTTCTATTTTTATTGGGGTTTTGTTACGTTTTATATTTGACAGATTTGTTTCCAGCTGGTTTTACCTTTGTGATGCTCTGTTGTCTTTGCTTAGTTCTAGATTCTGTCAACACTGCACCCAGCATCATTGCTTCCTTCACGTTTCTCACCTTTTTTATGTAAGCCATATGTAGCGTCCTGACGTCATTGTATCTAACGCTTCCATAAGAATCAGAGTAGAAATCCTACTATCATTGAAAAAATACACTCTGATTACTCATCTGCTTGTTCCTGCTCTATTAAAGCACAATTCCTAGTGTTTATAGCTGGTACCATGTATAGATTAACCTAACCATCATTTCAGGTATTATGATCCTGCATTGAGCCCAACAGTTATAAGAAAAGCGTGTCTCTGGGTTTATTCAGAAAAGTTTGCCACAGCAGTATGTTTGTAATGTCTCAGGGCATAGGCTTCTTTTCCCAATGAAGTAAAACTCCCTGTTGTATAATCTCCGTTTTGT
>NC_056748.1:1117836480-1117946480 GCF_019279795.1 Protopterus annectens
ATGGAAACAGATTTATATGCAAAACATAGTATATAGAGGCATTGTAGGGAGGATTGTAGTGGATGTAGGTTGAAAATAAGAGTTAAGAATAAAAGTTAGGGTTGGTACAGGAGCATAACCAGTGTTTGAGAAATAGTTTGATTCCTTTTAAAAAGTGAGAGAGAGGTCTGAGATGTGATGTCAGGTGGTAGTTGATTCCATAATTTTCCAACTGCGTTAGAGAACAAGGAGTCACCTGCTGCGTTTTTTGATTGGGTAGTATTAATCAGCATTTTGTTTGAGGAGCGTAGATTCTTGAGATTATTATAAAGTGTAATGAGACTAGAGAGTATTGGAGCGTTGCTGGGTTGATGCAGGGTTTTATGGGCTATTGTAAGTTGGTAAAATTGAAGCTGGTTAAGAAATTCTAACCAATCTAGTTGTTTTAGATTCAGACAGTGATGAGTTCTAAAAGGAGAGCCAGTAGCAAATCTAGCAATATTATTATATGATAGTTTGTTGAGGTTGTTTTTAGAGAGGTTGGTGTATATGGGAGAAGCATAGAGTAGGGTTGAGATTAAGTGAGTTCTGGCTATAGCGGTCCTAGCTATTGGTGTAAGAAAGGGTTTGATTCTGTAGAGGGATCCTAGTTTTCTGTTAACTGATTTTATTGTGGTATTTATGTGAGTATCAAAGTTTAGGTTATTGTCAATTGTAATTCCTAAGAGTTTGGTGGTTTTGTCAGGAGAAATAAGAGTACCATTGTTGGATGTGCGAGTGATATGTAGAGGAGTGGACTTTTGGGTTGGTGTGAAGAGTAATTAAGTTTTTGGGGGGTTGAGGAGGAGGCAGCGGTTAGAGAACCATTGTTCTACAGTGTTGAAAGCTTTTTGTGTAAGAGACTGAAGTTCGGCCTGGGAAGTGGCTGAACAGATTATAGTAGAGTCATCTGCATATTGAATACAGGTGGAGAGTGGAATGGCTAAATGAAGGTTGTTGATATAAATGGAAAACAGGAGTGGACCTAGTATGGAGCCCTGTGGAACACCTAGTGAGATAGGAAGGTGATTTGATAGTTTATTTTGCCAGAATACAGCCTGTTGTCTGTTTTCAAGGTAAGATGTGAACCAATTCATAGGTAGAGGGTCAAGTGAAAGGGACTTCAGTATGTGTAGAAGGAGTTGGTGATTAACCATGTCGAAAGCTTTAGATAAATCAACAAAGACTGCAGAGGAAAGAATATTTTTGTTGCGGTTTTTGTTGATACAGTTTGTGAAGGATAGCAGGGCAGTGGTGGTACTGTGGAATGGTCAGAAACCATGTTGACCGCTAGTAGGTTGCGATGGAGAAGGTGGTTAAGTAGTTATTTGTGAATACACTTCTCCATTATTTTTGCAAGTGGGGAGGGTAGAGCTATGGGAAGAAAGTTGGAAAAGTCATTGGAGTTCCCACCTTTATGTAGTGGGATGAAATGAGAAATTTTCCAGATACATGGGGTAGTACCTTTCTTTATGGTTCTATTTTCAGTATGGAGATGGGATAAGCAATAGCTTTAGCTCCTTTTTGCAGGAATTCTGCTGGGAGTTTGTCAGCTGAGGGAGTGGCTGGTTTAAGCTTTTGGATTCGGGAGCAGATGTAGGATGTGGGTATGGTTCTAAATGGAATAATGGGGGAGGGATGGTAGTGGGAGTAGGCAGATTAGAGGTATCAGGGGATAGATGGTTTGCAAGATTTTGGATAGTATCTGTGAAAGAGTTGAAGGCATTGGCTGTTTGTATTGGATTGTCGGGGTTGGAGCCTAGAGGGTTAGGAATGATAGTTTTGCTTGGGTATAGAAGTTTGCTAATACTAGTCCAAAGTTTTTGTGGTGCTTTGAGGGAGGATTGTTGTAGTTGGAGATGGTTCTTTTTGTCTAGTAGGATGGCTTTTTTTTGTATTATTTCTATGTTGCCTAAAGGTTTGGTGATCAGTAGGATTCTTTGTAGTATGCCATTTTGCCCAGGATTTGTTTCGGCGAAGGATTAGTTCCCTAGTATTATTTGAGCCAAGGGGCTGGTTTAGTTTTATTTCTAATAGAGCGTGTTGGGGCGTGGTGGCCCAGGATTGTTAAAGTGGAGTTAAAGTATTAAACTGCTTTATTTATAGGGAGAGATTTTAGAGGTGTCCAATTGCATTGTTTAAGTTCTGTTTGGAACAGCTCGGGGTTAAAATGTTTTTTGGTGCGCACTGTTCTGATAGTGTTGGGGATGGTTAGGCTGGTTTTATGTCTGATAATATATATCAGCGAATGGTCACTTAGGTCATCTGGAAGGTTTCCTGTTGTACAAGTTTGATGAGGACTATTAGTGAGTATCCAATCCAAGCATCTTTATTGTTGCGTCTATTTATTCTGGTGGGGGAGTTTATAGCTTGCGAGAAACCATAAAGGTTAATAAGGGTGGTGGGGTTAGTGCTGCTACATGAATTTCAATCTATATTAAGTGTCCTAGGACTATGGTTTCTTGAGGGAGGTTAGAAGAAAGCCAGTTTAGAATGTATTCGAGTATACTATTGTTATTTCCTGGGGGAAGATAGGAGCAGATGATGTTTATGGCTTTGTGTGTGTTAAGCTGGACTTTAGAGATAATTATTTTGGCACTATTTTCTAAAGGTAGGTTTAGATTTACAGTGCTAACTTGTAGTTCTGCTTTGTAGAGGAAAGCTACCCCTCTACCTTTTTTGATTGCGTGGTCTAGTCAAATGATGCTATAACCTGGGGGGTGATTTCATTGTCTTTTATTGTGAGTTTAAGCCATGTTTCTGATAAACAAAGGATGTCAAACTGGTGGACATCTAGAACGGCATGAACTTGAGCTATTTTGTTGCAGATACTGCTTATATTTAGATGAGCAATAGAGAGTGAATTGGAAGGTTTGGTTGGTAATAGGGGGCTTGTTTTGTATTGGTTACAGTTTGTAGTGGTAAGGGTAGAGTTTGGGCCAGGGTTAGGATGAATTTCCCCGTCTATTAAGGAGTGGAGGAATGTCAAGTTCTTAGGTTGGAGAGGCTTACTATAGTAGTCTAACAATTTTTTTAGTAAGTAGCTGGGTTTGCAAGTGAAATTTAGGAAGTTTGAATATATGGTTAGTGTTGGCGTTAAAGTGTGTTTGGAAGGGAAGAGGAGGGTAGAGTAGAGGGGTTGCTCATAGGAGGTTAAGGGGTAGGTTGTGGTTAGAGCAGGTAGGAGTGAGACCGCTATCAGTAGTTGTAATTGGTATGGCATGATTGAGAAAAACTTAATATTGATAGTGAGGTGGGAATTTAAAGTTGAGATAGGTTAGGATGTGTGCCAGTAGGTGGTGTATATTACCAAAGGAGATGAGAGATAAAGTATCAGTGGGTGTGTTTTACGAGATTGAGGCTGGGTGGGGTAAAGATGAGATTTGTGTGATTGGAGTAGGTTTATAGGGGGTGTGTTTATAGAGGAATAAATGTAGGACCCCTGGGGGTTGGTGGGAATTGGGTGCAGGGTAGGAGCAGAGTGAGCCCAAAGGGCGAACAGAGCGGGTAGAGAAGCGAGTGGACTGTTGAGGATGACTATCTATAAAGTGGGAGAATTCTGCAGGTAAGTCTGAAAGTGAGAGAATGTAGAAATAATTTTAGAGGCTAGTAAGAGGAAAGTACAGATGTCAGAGAGGTAGAGTGTGGTTAAAGGTACCGTAGGACAAGGGTGAGAAAGGTAAAAGAGTAAGTCTGAAAAGTAAAGCTAAAAAAACAGGGTTGGGGAGGTATAGTAAAGAAATGTGTAGGAATTGATATGCAGAAAGCTTATGGTAAGGTGCCACCTCGTGGCCAGTCACTTAATTGCAGCAAATTGTTCTCATACAAGGGTAGCAGGCTACAGGAGAGAGGGAGTCAGGCTATTATTAAAAGAGAGAGTAGGCTGGATATACGGGTTAGCTAAAAAGAAAAGAAAAAAGATAAATGGGGAGGGTGTTGGCTGCTGGCTATCCTGAGTGGGAAGCTTGCCTAACCTAGCAGAGTCTTTAAACCTTAAATTTTAGTAAAGTTCTGGTAGCTGGATTAGAACATACTTTCACTGTCTTAAAAAAAGGTTGGTCTCTCAGGGAGCTGGTGGGTAAATTCCTAGTTTGGACTAGTTTTCAGAGGTGTCCAGGAGGGTGATTTCAGGTGTTTAAGTACAGGGATATACTGGTTCACAAGGCTGTAGCATCCTTCAGTAGGCCTGGAAACGTACCAGAATGTCTCACTGGAGCCATGTTGTTGTGTGAAGTGGACAGTTGTTTAAATTGAACCAGCAGGAAAACGTACCCAGTGTCTGTAATGTCCAAGTCTGTAGTCTAAACAGTCCCATTAATTCTTCGTGCAGCCATCTCCTACAAAATGAATTGCTTCTCCAGATGACTTGTACAGACTCTGCAGAAGAGCTTAAACAGCAGAATATACCCATTATCTGCAAAACTTACTCCAACATTCAAGTCACCTGTTGTCCAACCTTCCCTTATGATTGTGAGTTCCACAACTGATAAAAAGTGTTTGTAAAAGATGATTGATTTTTCCCCAATATTGCCTCAGAGTTATACAGTCATAAAATGTGTGACCAGTCAGTTTTAGAATTTGATTTACATCTCCAACACAATACCCTATTTTTAGTAATCAGTTCTACTCTGAGGTGTGAGAGAAGCTCTGTTCATAAATTTCCAAGCATAATAGTCTCCATCTAAGGGAAAATGTAGTAAACTTAGGTGATTCCAGAATTTTTTTATCGAACTCAGAAGGTGACTTTTTATTAACTGAAATGAAATAGTTCCAGAAATTATCTGAAACATTTTTGATTCTTTATTAATTATTCTATCTATATAAGAGAGTTTACATTCAGAAACTGTATTTTGTTGCATAGAAAATACCAAAAAAATTTTTAAATTAGGCATTAATGATCTTGAATATTGAGGGATTAAGTTACTTTTATATATCATAAATTGTCTAAGAGATTGAAGTTGCAACAATTCAGATTTATTTAAATCAAAATGAATTAGATATTCTAATGTACTTAATTTTTCATCTTGTAAAAGCAAACCAAAAATTAAGATTTATTTCTTTCAATAAAAAGATTAGTCATAATGGAAGAGGCAATAAGATCCTTTGTATATGCAATTGGAAACAAAATAAATATCCATTTTTTATAAATATTTTTATATATGTAATTTCTGAAGTCCTTAAATAAAAGTTTCATATAATCTGTTAAGTTATCAGAAAATCTATTTAAAAGAAAGTAATCTTTGGATATCCAAATAAATGGATTATTTATTATTGAAAGTTTAATAAAGGTAGTTCCCTCATTTGCATTAAAAACAGAGAATTTCCTGGAATGTTTTCCATTTAGCTGAATAATGTCCATCTAATAATAGTAAGAAGGTCCTAATCATAGAAAAAATAATGTAGAGCTCTTTATCTGGAAAACCTATACCACCTAGGGACCAATCTCTCAAATGATGTGTAAGGGATAACCTAGGTTTGTTCAGTTGCCATAAAAATTTCCAAGATCAACTTATTAAATTCTCTAATGTTTTTGGAGGTATTAAAGAAATAGATTGAACAACATAAGGTATCTTAGGTAGAATAATCATTTTAATAATTGAAATTTTTCATCCATTGAAAACAAAAAAGTACTTCCACTTAAATATTAGATTATTAATAGAAGAAATGTAATTAGCGTACTTTAATTTTATTATATTCTTCAGATTGTCAGTTAATATAATACTGAAGTATTTTAAGCCTTCTGAATTGACTAAATAGTTGATATATTTCTGATTCCAAAGATTAGTGTCAGAAGTTATAGATAGAATTTGTTTAATCACCTTTAAAAAACAAACCCGATTTTATTTGAAAGAATTCCATAAAATCAATAGTGGCTTGTAAAGTTGAATTTGTTCCATCAACCGTAAGAAGTATGTCATCTGCAAAGAGTTGTACTTTGGAAGTTATTTCTGTATTCAATTCTATTCTTTTAATATTTGGGTTCATTCTTATACAAGTAGCTAAGGGTTCCATTAAAAGAGTAAAAAATAAGGGAGAAAGGAGACAGCTTTGTTTAGTTCCTTTATAGATCGGAATATTTTGTGATAAATATGGGCCAGTCTTGATATATGCACAACTACCTTTATATAAGTGAGAAATTAAATAAATGAAACTTTCAGAGAAGTTGTAGGCCTCTAAGATAAGAAATAATCCCTGTTGACCGAATCAAAGGCACAATTTATGTCTAAACTTAAGGTTAAATTCTTATTGGATTTGGTTGAGTAGTCAATTGTTAAAACCCTTTTAATACTATCAAATGTATTCCTGTTTACAGCAAAACCCATCTGATCATCTACTAGACCAGGAAGAAATGTTTTAAGCCTATTGGTATAAATGGACATAAAAAATGTTATAATCAACATTTAAAAGAGAAATTGGCCTATAAGAAGAAACTTTAGAAGGATCTTTATCTGTTTTGAGGATAGAGGAAATGAGAGAGTATTTCCAGAAGGGAAGAATATTAAACAAATCCTGACAGAGAAAACTTGCTGTAGTATAAGAAGTGATTCAGTGGGAAATAATTTATTAAGTTCTAGAATGATTGCATTATTACCAGGGGCCTTATTTTGTTTTAATTTATTGATTTGTTTTTTAATCTCTATGAGTGAGATCGGTTTATCTAATGCCTTAATTTGCTATTCTTTTAACTTATTCTTAGTATGTTTCTTAATAAAGGCGCTTGTTTTTTTTTGAGTCCATAATAGTTGGTTTCTGATTAATTTCAGTAAAATAATTTCTAAATTCCTTTAAAATATCTTCTATATCAGTTACCATCTTCTTCTTTTTACTAGAGTAAATCTCTCTAATACGATACAATTTGTTTAATTTCTTAGTTTTAATTACTAGCTTCTTAAGAGATTTAGGATTAGTCGAAAAGTTTGTGTCCAAATCTCTCTAAACTAATCTTAGTCTTATGCTTTAATATTTCTAAGTATGTATTATTTAGGGCATTAATACCTTCTGTATTGTTAGAGTTACTTGTCTGTTTTTGTAATTTAACTTTGTCAATCTTTTCTTGAAGGGTTTTTAGTTCCTTATCCAAAACATTCTCTTATTTATGTACCAATTAATTATTCTTCCATATAAGCATACTTTCGGAGCATCCCATATATAAATAACAGACGTATCTTCAGAATTATTAAATTTAATAATTCTTAAATTATATTTAATTAATTATTAAATTATTAAATTAATTATATTTAATTAATAATTATTAAATTTAATAATTCCCACCACTTCAAATCCCACTGGCTTTGCCAATGTTCTAATCCAGACTAACCCATAGCTCCCCCTCAACCTCCTCAGTGAAATTACTATCCTCCTAGGCCTCAAGCCATCTACTCTCCCCCTGAAACTAACTACTTGTAGGTTTGTTTCTTATAATAATTGTTCACTGTACATCCTAATGTAACTTTTTCTTACCTGTGTATACTAACTATATGATGCTTTGTTTTTCTCTTTATAATTGTTATTGTACATACTAATGTAACTTTTTTTTCTTCCCTGGGTATTTAGTGCATAACTACAATTGTATGTTAGCTGTCAAACATTGTTGTAACCTACTATGTACTATTGGAGCTTTTTGTAACCTACTATGTACTATTGGAGCTTTTCTCCCCGGGCCTCCGCTGAAAATGGACATGTGTCCAGTCGGACTTTCCCGGTCAACAAATGTAAAATAAATAAATTATTGTCTTCAGAAATGACTATCTCTAAAATCAGGTAAATTAGTAAGATATGCGGGTATTCTTTTTAATTTGAGGATAACAACTAGAATGTAAAAGGAGTTCAAAAGTTATTGCATTATGATCAAGAAGTGGGCATGAATGAACTTTAAACTTTAAATGTTTAATCAATTTGAAATATATACTCCGTCAATTCTAGAATGTGCCAAATCTTGGTGAGAAATGTGTAAAAAAAGTGACATTTAACCTTGGCAACACACACTGAACTTGTTCCTGTTATCTGCAAAACAGAACTCTTCAAGCTAATTCCTGTAATTTCTTATTTTGTACATGCTTTGATGCCCACTAGCACTGGAGTAATCAAGGAAGCTCAATCCTCACCACTGGCAGCAGTGGGGGATGCACACATTGGAAGGATGACAAGTACACGCACATAAAGTGCACTTTCCCTTAAGAGCACACACAGACCACAGTCAGTCTGGGGCTGGTTTCTCCCTCTTTCTCTAGATCCCCAATAAGACTCCCCACTGCCACAGCTGTAGAATTCTGACCTCAGCTGAGTGACTAATCCAAGACCTCCAGCGTCCTCTCTTTCCAACCAGTGCTTTGAGTCCCTACCCAAGGAGCTGACATACACTCACTTAGAGGTTTGATTTATGCACATACACAGACACACCTGGGAAAGGATGGAACAGGTTTACTAGCTATGCCCCCTTCTGCCCAGAGTACAAGGTAGTTTTACTGCCACCAGCCACTATTTATCAGCTACTTATAAGGCCCTTACCAAAGCGTGACCAATACCACTGTGTAATGTTACTGTTAACCAAATGGTAGTCTGACCAAAAGCAAAGCTATTTAGGAGTGGCCTGTACAATGTCACCAAACAGATATGTAAGTACTCTAAGAGCTTAAATATCTCTAAGCAGACCAGTCACAATTAAAATGTTTCGTATATTTAACAATAAATAATACAAGAACAAGACAATACTCAGTAAACATTAGTTACTTCAGGGTTCAAAATCACAGGAAATATTTTAAAACAACATTGCAGGACAGTCTCAAATAAATACAGAAAACATCCAAACTAATCCTTACTATATTCCTTACTGAATCTGAAAGAAATTCCTGTACCCTAGTTAACTAACTTACAGCAAGGCAAGGCAGATGTGGTGAGTGGATGTTTCCAGCTGATGTCAGGTCAAAGACCAATACAAAATGCATACTCACACTCTCAGAGATGACTTAAATTAATACCAAATATATCTACTGGGGTAGCTGGCAGCATGACATCACTTTGTGTTATCTGACCTTAGTTCCCAAGCTAAACCCCCATTGTTAGAAACTACCAGCATTTAGCATCTCCCTGTGAAAACACATAAACAAGGACCCTTTTTGAATCTTTGCAGCTGCAGGATGACATAAAACAATAAAACACAACATAATGCAGAAGGGTCCCTAGTTTTAGACATCCTGTCCCCTTGCTGCATTGAAACTAACTTTTATGGCACAGTTATAAAACAATTTAATTTCAACTATTTTCTTGAAGTTTTGCAAGTTAACCCTCTGTATTCTAGTTTCTTCTGTTAAAACATATACATTTGCACAGGTGCAGCAGTTTATATACATTTCTGTTCTTTTTCAGTAGGGTACACTGTGGATATATCGTTAAGCTCAGTACTATACAAACCCTTTTCACACAGACTTTTGTACCAGCAGTTTGATATACACACAACATACAGTTCTAATAAATTGGTAACACAAACCTATGAATCATATTGATACTCACAAATGACATAGTTATTTACAAAATTCCAGCGAGCCTGACTGGCAATATTTCCTTTTGTGATCCCCGGCCCCGAAAACTCAACCGATCTTTTCAAGTGTCCCTTGAGAAACATTACTTGAAAGGGTTGACTATCTGGGAATACCTTACCCCATTCCCACTCTTGAGATTCCAGCTGCACTTGACGTTGCTGACCCCAGTACATTGCTGCACTGTCATACCATATGCCTGCAATCCTTGGCTCCACCATACTAATTTGGAATTTTGCTGGCTGGATCCTTGTAGTCCTAGATTCCCCTCATACTCCTCCTGCCTTCTATTGCCAATACATAGCCAGGGCCTCCATGTTATAGTATGGTTTCATGCCTAACAGTTCTACCATGTAGTTAACAGCACTGACCTTCCTTACCACTTTGAAGGATCACCCTAAGCTGCCTGTATCTTGTGTCTGACAGGAATGAGAACCATAACCTGCTGCTCCACAGCATACCCTCTAGCTCAAGCATTCCTGTCATACCAGACCTTTTAATGCTGTTTGGCTTATGATGGGTGCTCTTGGGCCAACCCCATGAATTCCCTGAGCCTTGTCCTGAAGTTTAGGACATATGCCACAACAGACTCCTTGTGGGATTCACACACACCCTCCCACTCATCTCAAATCAAAACTAGAGGTCCCATCACCCTATCCCATGTAGCAGCTCAAAGGGTGAAAAACCTGTGGGTTCCTGGGGCACCTACTGGTAAGCAAATGAAAGATGGGGCAGATATTTGTCTCATTCCCTCTTAAACTGGTCTTCAAATGCCTGTAGCATGGTCTTGAGTATAGAGTTTAACCTCTCAACAAGACCATTAGTCTGGGGATGGTAGGGGTGGATTTTAGGTGCTTCACCCCACAGTGTTTCCACAGACAAGCCAGCAGGTCTGACATAAAACTGGCACCTCTGTCAGTACTTCTTTTGGAAAACCTACCCTGCTGAAAATCTCTAACAAAGCATTTGCCGACTTTTCTGCCTCAGTGGAGGACAGAGCTACTGCTTCAAGGTATCTGGTAGCATAATCTACTATCACTAGGATATACTTTTTCCCAGTGGAACTTGGGATACTCCGAGCCTCCAAAATATCCATAGCTACCCTCTGAAATTGCACCTCAGTCACAGACAAAGACATCAAAGGAGCTTTCACATTGTCTCCTGCCTTGCCTACCTTTGGGCACTGCTCACAGGTCTTGCAGTACCTTGTTGCATTTAGAAATTCCAGGCCAATAAAAGGTCTGCATAATACATCTCTATGTACATTTTATGCCCATATGACCTGCAGAGGGAATGTCATGGGCTATGGCTAGAAGTTCCAGATGGTAGAGTCTGGGCACTACCAACTGCTGTATTCTCTCACCCTCTAGCCCTCCCTTACAGGTCCACTCACTCTACAGTAACCCTTTGTCCCAGTATACAGATTACCCTTTTCCTTAAAAATCAGGTGCCTAACTAGCTACCTCTTTCAGGCCTTACAAAGTATTGTCTGAGAGCTGAGCCTCTTTGAACTCTTGTCTTTGTAACCCTTCGTACCTTCCCTTCCACAAGAAGTCTGGTATTCTCTGACATTGGTGCCTCACTATCAGCTTGGGTACTACTACTCACATATGCCACATCAATACCCTTAAGCAGCTGTAGCTCACCTTCAGTCTCACTGCTACATATTAACCCCTCCCTGAAGTAACCACCACACCAGTCCTGGCCTTAAGTCTCCAGTCTGTCTGGGTCTCCCACATGCTTGTCTCCAACCCTGAGTGTCACTGCATGCACACAAGGTACTGCATTGTCAAAATCATTCCCTCTCAGGACATCTGCAGGGATATAATCACACACACCTACTTGCGGTCTTCCTTTTCCCCCCTCCCTGTCGAGGTGAACCCTAGCCAATGGTATTTGGAATGGGGTCCCTCCTAAAACTCTGACTGGAATAGACTGCCCAAGCAAGTAGTGTTCCTGTTTAACCAATTCAGGCTTCACAATGGTTAGGTCAGTGGTGGTCTCTCTGAGCAGTGGCCTCTTTCCCATTTACGAAGATGGGATATAACCTCTTGTGGTAGTTTGGTACCCTTGTTTTCTCGAGATAACTTACTGCTGGCATTCTATCATTCCTACGTACTGGCTCTTCCATCATTTGTTCCTCACCTTGCTGTGGACAATTATATGCTACATGGCCCAATGGTTGCATTTGAAACATTTAACCCTTGGTCCTGAACATGTACCTGGACTAGTGGCTTCCCCTGCTCCTGGCAGACTCTGTTGGAGTGGTTTCAGCTGCCCATCGTTGGTTCCCTTAGACCCATGAGCAGCACTGGCTATCCCTTTCCTGTGTACTGATGCCCTGCTTGCTAGATAAAGGTTTCTCTTTTTCCCCAACTCGTCTGCTGTGGTACATTGTCTATCTGCTAACCAGATTCTCATGTCTTCACGGAAAGGGCTTGTTCCCTCACCAAAAGGTCTGCCAGCCCTTCAAAACCATCTCTGAAAATAAGTGCTTAGTTCAGCAGTATATTCACACACACTTTTAGCTGCTTTGCGTCTATGCTCTCAAACTTTTTCCTATAAGTATCAGGTGTTAACTTAAAACACTGTAGCAGACAGTTGTCGGCAGTATTATAATATCAGACAATGTAGAAATAACAGTCAGTTTTACCATGGAGTAAGGTTGTCAGGAACCATACCCAGAGTCCTTGATCAACATAATACTGTTTACGTACCCTTTCAAACATATGAATGAAACTATCAAAATTATCCCCCTCTGTAAATTGTGGAAGAAATTTACTCGCCTTTGTTGCTTCTTGGGTTCAGTTATTCCCTTCCCCATTACCTCCAAGATACTAGCTGACCTATAACCATGATAAAAATTGTACACCTACTGATGCCAATTGCTCATGGACCAACTGCAAGAAATGTACTTGTACCTGAAAAAGTAAAATATGGGCTCATCTTACTCACATTACAATCTGGGATAAACAGCTCCAAACTAATAAGTGGCAGAAAACAAAATATGTACATTTGTGTAGTTAACAAGCCCTTTTACCTTCTACTGTGAACCTACCCAAAGGCTTTAACTGATTAACAGTACAAATGAGGTTCACCCTACTACTGGTTAAAATGCTGTTTAAGATTATAACACACTGGCCACTTCCCACCCTTAAAATGTAGCTGTTCATCAACAAGCAGTCCTAGCTTCAGAAACCACCAAAAAATGCCATATCCATGCTAAGATCTCACTTCAAAATAAACGTGGGGAAAGAAGCTCTTATCAGGCTTGGGTCAGCTACCTGGAACCAAATGGCAATTGAGATAAGACAAATAGAGATACTTGCTAGGTTTGTGACAACACTTACAAAAGACTGGTTTATTTCATTTTTTTTATTTCACATTTGTTGACCGAGATAGTCTGAGTGGATACTTGTCCATTTTCAGTGGAGGCCCGGGGAGAAAAGCTCCATACATACACAGAAAAATTGTTACATTAAACAGTTAAAGCACTGTTACAAATACAATACATAGGATAAAAGTAATTCATTCTGCCATATATATAAATCTGATTTGGTATAGAGTAACAATTAGGAAGCAATGTAGGGGTGGCCAAAGACCCCTTCAGCACATGCTTATATTGCCAGAGTTGGTCAGGATTAGAGCAAGGACACAGCCATTGCCTTTTAAAGTACTGTTTTAGATTTGTTTTGAATTGGGTTAGAACGGGTTCTCAATTAAGCTAAGCAGGAAGTGAGTTCCATACTTTGCCAACAGAGTTGCTATGTATGCAAGTTTGAACATGGATGATAGTCTGCCCACAATATCATCTCACTAACTTTAAAACTGTAGTTCTCTGTATGTAACAAAATGTATTTCTCTGCAAGTACTGGTATCATAATTATGTTATAGTGTACTACCCTACCTTAATAGAATTACATTATGATACACATATCTTTCATGAATATATATTTAGTTGTTACCCATGTGCTCAAGTGTACGGCCAGTATACATAGCCTGGGGCTTCAAAAATGACTGAAGGTTATCTGTTAACTGCATTGATACATAGATATGCAAATAAGGTTAGAGAAAGGAATTTGCAATGAATACGGAAAAGCAAATTCCTTTTTTGAAAACATATCCCTTATTGCAAAAGAGTAAGTTGAATAAAGTTCGGCATTACGAAGTTGCAAAATACTTAGTAAAATTGTGAGGGTTCGTATATTTTTTTCACATATTGTGAGTGCAGCAGAGCACAGTCATGTTTGAAACATTTAAGGAAAGGTGTGGACTGTGCAGTGCTTAAAATGGATCTTTTTTTTAAAAAGAAAACTGGTTTATAGTGTTTTATACAGGGGGATTCTTTTGTGGGCACCCTATGATTTCATTAAGAATAGAAAGAGGGAGAGATGGGAAATATTGAAAAAGGGGGACACAAAAAAAGGGAACACACAAAGGAAACTGGGGAGACAAAAGAGGGAAACACACAGGAAACATCAAGTGTGTTTATGCTGGTGGAGACGAGAGAGGATGGGTACAATGTTTTTGTTGGGGGATCGACCCCTCTACTGTTTTAAATCTTTTATATGAGATGGTAGGGTGGGTGGGAAATGGGTAAGAGGGTGTAGGAGAAAGAATAAAAGAAAGACTGAGGCAGCTGCAGTCCCAGCCCACAAAGCCTCAGATATGTCCACTGTCAGATGGTGTTGCAGAGGAGGACCCTGATATTGAAGGGGTAGGGAGCCTGTAGTGGTGCAGTGGTCAGCACCAGCTCTGGGATCATGTCTCATATATACTGAAAGAGGCTTCAAATGGATGAATTCTCCTGGCTGCTACCTCCACCAGTATATCCTCTATCAAGCCTAAAGACCCTTTCTGTGAGGCTTGCCAAGGTCCTCTGTCAGAATGTTTGTAAGACCAGCACCTCCACTCCCACCCTGCGAAGGGGTCCCTGGATGCGCAGGGGGAGATCTGTCCCTAACCAGGGAAGTGCATGCCTGGCCTGCTCCTATGGGATTTGAAGCTGTATAAAAACAAAGGAGAAAAGTGCATAATCCAAATAAAAAAAAACCTGAGGAAAAAGAGTGCTGGGGAGAGAAAACAGAAAAAGCATAATAAATCTACTCCGTGTTTACATATCATTCCATACACTAATACTGCAATAACATCTTTATTGAAGTAAAATGTGTGTGAGAAGTGCTTATGGATATGATGGGAGTAGTGATTTAGTATGTGCTTATGTACTAGGGGAAAAATGATGGTAGAACTTCAGAGGAATTCAGTTGGCAAGGTGTTGTGACTTCCTGAAGGGCGTATCTCTCTCTCTCAGTGCACATACAATGCATTCAAGACAGTACTAAAATACTCCTTGTGAGGTTAAAAGCAGTAACATTAGCTTGAACTGTCATGGCTTCATGTGCATGTTACTTTGACCACACGTTCATAATTGGCAAAATGTTGAAATTCGATATACATTGGTACACGTCTGCATACTACTGTGATTCATAGAGATGCATATAAATTAGCCTAATTTGCATAGAACCTATATAAATGGCCCTCAATTTTCACCAGTAAGTTGAGCATTGCTATATTAGCTTGCCGAGATATGTGGAAGTGCAGCAGGATATTGAAGACTCAGTACATAAAAGGACTATTTTTAAAAAGCTTATTTTATGAGAAACATTTGAGGATATTATTTCTTAATTGATTTAAGGGTCATTTGCAATGAACCTGCATGTTATGATAGCATTAATTGATAGATTTCTGTCATTTTGAAGTCTGATTTCATGAAAGCAGCAGGGGAAATGTTACTGATGACAGAAAATGATCATTACTCTGGTATAATTTACTGATTGTGCATAATTTACTGCAGAGGTTTTGCTGTGATAGGGATATCAACAGGCATGTGTGATGAATCTGATTTTTTTAGAGTGACAGTGAGGGAATAAATGTCAGTATTAACAGCACATCACAAGGGCAGAGGAGAGGGTAAGGATGCTTTTTGTGACAAAAGTGATTGCATTCATGACCTGAATGAACTGTAGGTAACTTATTACAATTTTACATGGCTGTATTGAGATTTCTAGTAGGTAATTATATTTGCTTGTGTTAAAGTAAGTTATTTTGGGAGGCAGGATGATTTGACCAGTGTTTTGAGTAAAAGCGGATTACATCCACATATTACTGTCACACATTTTGACTGTAGCCATTTGTTTTTTCATGTCGTGCTGATGGAAAATAAGGGATCAAAGCAGTGAAAGGATAACTTCAGCCATGAGGAAAACCTTGCCCCAGTCATAGCACTTAGGACATATGAGTAACTTCTTTTTGATTAAGGAGGGTGGCACAGACAAGCCAAGAGGAACAAGGCCTAGAGTAAAGCAGTTGTTTAAATCAGTGAAGTAGGAGGCAGAAACTGTGCAGTGGTGCAGTACAAGAAAAAGGCAAATGCTATGCTAGCACATGCTAGAAGCAAGCACCAGGCAGAATGCAATCTCCTGTACCACTACCGGGAGAGGGAGCTCCGAATCTTATTCAGTTAAATCCAGATGAGGAATACCTTCTGTACATTTGTGGGGACAACTGTGACACAGAGGATGGTGGAACAAGAAGAATTAGAGGAGGTATGACACTGTTCCTTACTACCGCTGTCTTTAGCAGCAGCAACACTCGTGGTCATGAAGGTTGTTTTAAAATAAGTAGAATGCAATTGTAGAATGCAGACAAGTAGTGATGTAATTAAACTCATCACAGTTAATTAGATGAACCTTGTAAATCAGCAAAGAATGGAAATGAAGGCAGTGTGCATAAGTGCCTCACTCTCTCCTTTGTAAGCAGACTTTACTGTATACTGTTGCATTAATACTAATGTTTTCAAATGAAGGCAGTGTGCATAAGTGCCTCACTCTCTCCTTTGTAAGCAGACTTTACTGTATACTGTTGCATTTATACTAATGTTTTCAAATGAAGGCAGTGTGCATACGTGCCTCACTCTCTCCTTTGTAAGCAGACTTTACTGTATACTGTTGCATTAATACTAATGTTTTCAAATGAAGGCAGTGTGCATAAGTGCCTCACTCTCTCCTTTGTAAGCAGACTTTACTGTATACTGTTGCATTAATACTAATGTTTTCAAATATTTTTTTCAGTTCAACTATATCAATAAATTTGGATGACATCAGCACCAGAATGGGTGTTTCTGCTGGTGCTGATGCAAACTTAGTTACATTTGAGTCAGCCTGAGGAAAGTGGCAGGCAGTCAAGTTTAATGACAGGTTCTCTTCACCCAACAAAATATTAGTAACTCTGAAGAAAGTGACAGTGCAACACAAACTCAAGCACAGTTTGTCTTGCCATTCATGGTTGTACAGGGAACATGCCTGCACTTCTACACCAGTATCTCCAAACCCAGATGGTACTTTAAGGATGATGGCAGGCATTCAGGGGCAACAGCGTCCACAGGGACTCCTTTACAAAGGGGGAGCCAGGGATAGAAATTTCCTACAGCTACCCAAGGAAACATACACTGCATTGGCTGCCAAACAAGAACTGAGCCCATTACATGAAGGTTCAGCACACTGGCCATATCTCTCACCTCTTAGAGCAAGAAATCTGGACAAAGCAAAAAATAAAAGTGGGATAAAGGCCCAAAAATAGGGACAATTTTTAAATATTGCTCTTACAAATGTAGGTGATAAAACAGGTTTTGCATTAGCATGAATTTTCTGAATGGTATGAAATCTGAAACTCAAATGTCTGTCATTATTTTCTAACTTCAGTCTTTAATGATTTGCCATTAATTTGCTGGAAAACCACAGTTTTATGAAAAACAGACCAAAGATATGAGGCAAAAATCTGGTCATTCTGCAAAAATCTTTACAGTTGAAAGGTATGGCACTGGCACAGAGTGCCAGCTGTAAATGGACAGAGTCCTCCAGTGTATGCCTGATGATTTCTAACTCTACTTTGAAATGTCAGAGCAGGGATAATGCCATGGTCACACTGATGAGAGCAGGGATAATGCCACAGTCACACTGATGACAGCAGGGATAATGCCATGGTCACACTGATAAGAGCAGGGATAATGCTGCAGTCGCACTGATGAGAGCAGGGATAATGTCGCAGTCACACTGAGAGTGGGGATAATGGCGCGGTCACACAGAGCAGGGATAATGCCGCAGTCACACTGATGAGAGCAGGGATAATGTCATGGTCACACTGATGAGAGTAGGGATAATGCCACTGTCACACTGACAGCAAGGATAATGCCACGGTCACACTGACAACAGGGATAATGCCATGGTCACACTGATAAGAGCAGGAATAATGCTGCAGTCGCACTGATGAGAGCAGGGATAATGCCGCAGTCGCACTGATGAGCAGGGATAATGTCGCGGTCACACTGAGAGCAGGGATAATGCTGCAGTCGCACTGATGGGAGCAGGGATAATGTCGCAGTCGCACTGATGAGAGCAGGGATAATGTCATGGTCACACTGATGAGAGTAGGGATAATGCCGCGGTCACACAGAACAGGGATAATGCCACGGTCACACTAATGACAGCAGGGATAATGCCGCGGTCACACTGATGAGAGCAGGGATAATGTCATGGTCACACTGATGAGAGTAGGGATAATGCCAATGTCACACTGATGACAGCAAGGATAATGCCGCGGTCACACTGATGAGAGCAGGGATAATGTCATGGTCACACTGATGAGAGTAGGGATAATGCCGCGGTCACACAGAGCAGGGATAATGCCACGGTCACACTAATGACAGCAGGGATAATGCCGCGGTCACACTGAGAGCAGGGATAATGTCATGGTCACACTGATGAGAGTAGGGATAATGCCACTGTCACACTGATGACAGCAAGGATAATGCCGTGGTCACTGATGAGAGCGGGGATAATGCCGCGGTCACACTGATAACAGCAGGGATAATGCCGCAGTTGCACTGATGAGAGCAGGGATAATGCCGCAGTTGCACTGATGAGAGCAGGGATAATGCCGCAGTCGCACTGATGAGAGCAGGGATAATGTCGCAGTCACACTGAGAGCAGGGATAATGCCACAGTCGCACTGATGAGAGTAGGGATAATGCCGCGGTCACACTGAGAGCAGGGATAATGCCACGGTCACACTGATGACAGCAGGGATAATGCTGCGGTCACACTGATGAGAGCAGGGATAATGCTGCAGTCACACAGAGCAGGGATAATGCCGCAGTCGCACTGATGAGAGCAGGGATAATGTCATGGTCACACTGATGAGAGTAGGGATAATGCCACGGTCACACTGATGAGAGCTGGGATAATGTCACATTCACACTGTTGAGAGCATGGATAATGCCATGGTCACACTGATGAGAGTAGGGATAATGCCGCGGTCACACAGAGCAGGGATAATGCCACGGTCACACTAATGACAGCAGGGATAATGCCGCGGTCACACTGATGAGAGCAGGGATAATGTCATGGTCACACTGATGAGAGTAGGGATAATGCCACTGTCACACTGATGACAGCAAGGATAATGCCACGGTCACACTGATGAGAGCAGGGATAATGCCGCGGTCACACTGATAAGAGCAGGGATAATGCCGCAGTTGCACTGATGAGAGCAGGGATAATGCCGCAGTTGCACTGATGAGAGCAGGGATAATGTCACAGTCGCACTGATGAGAGCAGGGATAATGTCGCAGTCACACTGAGAGCAGGGATAATGCCGCAGTCGCACTGATGAGAGTAGGGATAATGCAGCAGTCACACTGAGAGCAGGGATAATGCCACGGTCACACTGATGACAGCAGGGATAATGCTGCGGTCACACTGATGAGAGCAGGGATAATGCTGCAGTCACACAGAGCAGGGATAATGCCGCAGTCGCACTGATGAGAGCAGGGATAATGCCACGGTCACACTGATGAGAGCTGGGATAATGTCACATTCACACTGTTGAGAGCATGGATAATGCCATGGTCACACTGATGCGCAGTACGGTGGCACACCAACAATCAGTAGTCACCAACATTTGTACTCTAGTTAGGACATACCAGATTCAAGCTGGAGTCAGTCTTGCAAGAGGCAGAGGATGAAGTGCCGTCAGGACGTGGAGGAGATCAAATGATACTACCATTGTTTCATAAGATAGCGATGTCAGTACTCAATGTGAAGAAGCACAACAGAGTTCACAAATGCCATGTCAGCATTAATCTATACCTACCAGAACCTCGCATTCAGGGTCACAATCATGGTCAGGTAGCAGTGCCAGGTCAGTGACAGCAGGATCACCTGTATCATGTAGGTCACGACTCTGGACTAACTCATCTTACAGTTCTCATGGTATCTCCACTTTCAAATCAGTTGTGCCATCACCTAGATATTAGTAGGAGATGTGTATAACTCATTTAATCTTGAACTACTGTGAGTCTGCTTCAAAGACGCAAGGATTTGGGGGGTTGCAAATGTATGCATTTCATCTCTGTAAAACTAGTATGTACACCAGTGACAAAAAAAACAATGGTAAATGTAATACCATTTCTACATTGTCTGGTATCTAAAACATCAAAACAGTAATTAACAAAACTTTTTGGGCTAAATATAGCATAAGCAAATGACACATTAAAATGAGTATCCTGCCATGTAAACTTACACTGCTTCCACTTCACCATCCTCACTGCACAAATAATGCTAGTTCCTCGTGTCAGAATGTACTGTGTATGAGAACATAAAATTAATCTGATGTGTAGTACAACAGAACAACCGAAGAAGAAATTACATATACAAAGAAAGTATTACATGTCGTTTTCTTTACATTTGCAATGTAAGTCAAGTATTTCACTGTTGTCAGTATTCCTTACTTTTGTATAATTAAGTAATCAGTAAAGCAGAAGTAATTCATGAAAGCAGACAAAAATGTGAATTATTTTCTATTTGATGCCTTTTGACATTATTGGACTGGAATCTGTGAACACTGAGGCATGGCAACAACATGAATATTAACAGATAGTAAAAAATATTTTAAGATGAAAGAGAATGTCAAATAAGAAAAGAAAGGAAACACTAACCTAGATGTCATGGTCCATACGTCTGGACTAAAATCCACCTCGTCACTTGTGTATCGGCGTGGCATGCATGAACCTGCAATATGGGGTCCCTTATTAGTCCTAGCATGACTAGAACTGAGAGCTGCAGTGACACGTTACCAGAGGCTGGTCATGTTATGCAGCATGCAACATGCAGTAAACATTCTGCACGCAATAGCGGGGTCATACTCAAAAAGGCACCTATAATGGTTCTTCAGGAGGCCAAAGACTGTTTCAATAGGTCTAGGACTGGGGATTTGTTATATTTCTCCTCTACAGCCCCACTTGCATTTCTCACTGCAATCATGAGACAAATCCAACATCACGGGTGGGGGGGGGGGCAGTGAAAAAAATGTGTGTGGGGAGGAGACAAATGTAGCATTCAGTAATGCATTTTAATGTGGTGATATTTATACTGTAAACATGAAGTAAGCTGTGAATTTGTTGATGTTTTCATTTGTTGCTGATATTAGCACTATGTTGTGAATTAGGTTCATAGGTTCATACTAGGCTATCTGCCCTAGGGCATTTATAAGCCTAGCCAGAGTGTGTGTGGCTTTCACCACCCCTTAGGGTGAAAATACTATACCCATTAGTTTGCTAAGCCTCTGTCCAGCAGTGACACAGAGATGATTCCCGGGGTAAACCTACGATCTCCCATCCACTCGTCAAGATTTCTCTTGAACAGAATCAGTGAGGGGCTCTGCCTCACATGGACTGGGATTCTGTTCCATAGTGTAGGGAGTCTCTGGGTGATGAATCTGTCCCTCCAGCATGTCCTATTTATATCCATGTTGAGGTTTAAGTCTCTTGCTCTCGTGGATTTGGATTTTTTGAGGTGGAGCATGTCCATTAATTCCGGGTTGGACATGGCCTTGTATGTCAGGCACAGATCACCTCTGAGCAGACGGTATGCGACTGAATAGAGCTGGAGTTTCTTCAGTCGGGCAGCGTATGACATATGTTTGAGCCCCTTTATCCTTTTGGTGAGGAACTTTTGGGGTCTTTCCAACTGCTGCAGGTGTCGGGTAAGGTACATTCCGAATGGGGCGTTGTACTCAATCATTGGTCTGATAAGTGAAGAGTACAGGGGTACAATTACCTCTCCTGATCTGGATGTGAATCCCTTCATGATCAGGTGGGCAATGTAGAGGGTCTTCCTAACCACTTTGGCAATGTGAGTGTCAAAAGAGTGGTTACTGTCAACTTGGGTCCCCAGGTCCCTGATAACTTCTTCCGTGTTTAATGGATTACCACCTATGTGGTAATTAGGGGTTACCTTGTTTTTCTCAAAGGGTATGACTATACATTTTTTGGCATTTAGCTTAAGGCCATGGCTCTGGCACCAGTTATCCATTTCTATGAGACCTCTCTGGGGGATGTCTGTGTCTGATGGAGTGTCAATTATGGTGCCCAGTTTGCAGTCATCTGCAAATTTTGTCAGCCACAATCCCCCTATGTTTGCCTGCACTTCAGAAAAATAAATGCCGAACAAGAGGGGGCCCAGGACTGAGCCCTGTGGGACACCGCTCGTGACTGGCTTAGAGTCTGACATGGCACCAGCAACTCTAACCCTGTGGGTTCTGTCCTTGAGCCAGTTTGCAACCCATCTTGTGACACATGGGTTTACATCTAAGCTGGTGAGCTTTTCTATGATGCCCGAGTGGGGTATTGTGTCGAATGCTTTTGCTAGGTCAAGGTAGGCTGTGTGAACTGCCTTACCCTCATCAATGGCCTTAGTGACTGTTTCGAAAAAGTCGACCAAGTTCAAGAGGCAGGATCTGCCCTTGACAAAGCCAAATTGGGTAGGATCCAGTGTCTGTAGGTCCCCAATGTCTTTGAGTTCCATTATGATCTTCTCCATAGCTTTGCAGACCAGGCTCATCAAGCTTATGGGGCGGTAATTTCCAGGGTCCGTAGAAGCACCGCCTTTGTGGAGTGGGACCACAGTTGCCGTACGCCATTCTTTGGGTACGTATCCTGTAGTAAGGCTAAGATTAAACAGCAGCCTTATGTGTGGGTTTAGTTCCTCATTGAGTTTGTGTAGCACACAGCCGGGGACACCGTCCGGTCCCATTGATGCTGTGTTTTTTGCTTTAGAGAGAGCAGCTCTCACCTGGTCATCTGAGATGTTTGGGAGGCTAGACTCTGGTGGGATAGATATTTCTCCTTTTGGGGTGTTAATATCTACTAGTGCCCTAATCTGTTCATATATTTTAGCTTAATGTCATTTACTGTTGATTCTCTGTGGGGTTTTTGTAATTATATCATGGGCCTGTGAGTCCATGACAATGTTTGTCGATATGTGCTGGACGCTTGTTGACTACTGCATGGTATTGCTGTATATTCTCCTTTTCTTGTGCTTTATGGCCATGATGTATAGAAGTAACGGGACGTGGTAGTAAAGCCTCCATGCAGGGACGTGGTAGTAAAGCCTCCATGCAGGGACGTGGTAGTAAAGCCTCCATGCAGGGACGTGGTAGTAAAGCCTCCATGCAGGGACGTGGTAGTAAAGCCTCCATGCAGGGACGTGGTAGTAAAGCCTCCATGCAGGGACGTGGTAGTAAAGCCTCCATGTAGGGACGTGGTAGTAAAGCCTCCATGTAGGGAAGGGTGGCAGGTGGAATCCCACCATGTAATCATACGTCTTGGTTTAAGTTGTTTATGCAAGTCAGTAGGTTATAATGGCTGGTGTGTTTTAGTGAAAAGTACTTCGGTTCTATGAGCTGTGTTTTGGTGCAGTGTGTACTACATACTGAATTGGTAGTTTGACAGTGTGTGAGCTGTAGGGATGAGGATGAAAAATCAGAGCTGCAGTGACTAACATTTGTTCTCCATAGAACTAAGAAAGATATCAGCACTGCGTTCTCCTTTTAGCACTTTTGTCATAAAGTAAGATTCATATTCCTGTTGTTAATATTCATAATGCATATTACATAAGGGGTGATGTATGTACAGTGGGTACAGTTTGTTGTGTATTTAGGTGAAAGGTGTTTGGCATACTACTTGAAAAAAAAAAAACACTTAGGAGTGTTTTTGGTGTAGTTCACATCTGGATATGATTTGTAAGTGGTATTTCCAGCTGATTACTTGTAGTTGACTAACCGCATGATGCCTATTACCGAAATCAAAAATATACTTATGCTCCACAGTGAAGAGACTAACTTGGCCGGGTCTTTCTTGAAGTCTTTACTGAGCATCGCATATTAGTTGCCTTAGTTGATTTACTTAGTTTGTATGGGTTGTAAAATGCTCTATGAAACACCTTCCAAGTGTAAATTTTCCAAATGGGAGAGTCTGTTTCTATATTTTGACTTTGACCTCCATGAAACATAAACACAAATTGATACTAATTAAATGTTTTAGAGTTTATCAGTATTGTCTACAAACCCAAAAGTCACAAGTTGCTAATTTTATTATATATAATTCTGCATATATATATATATATATATGTGTGTGTATATAGATATATACACACACACATATTCTGTTAACTTAGGGATTTCATTGGAACCAATTATTCAAACTTCCCTTCTGTAAAAGATGTTAATCAAATTGTTGTCCAGTCTTCTCCTATATTTAATCCTAATTTATTACTGTCTGTTATTTTAAATTGTGAGTCAGAGGAAAACAATGTGCTGTCCAATGAGGCTTTTTTCTTCTTTTAATCATTTTATCCAAATTGCCCCCTCAAACAGGCCTTTAGTTGCACATAGTGAAATGTCATATGTCCAGAATCTGTGTGCTTATATAATGCATAAACATTTTAAGTAAATTTATGCAATTTGAGTCTGTGGGATCATAAATTTTATATTGGAAATAGTTACTAAGCATTTCCTACCTTTTGTCTATGATTTTAATGGGACATGTTTTATTATTTTTAGCTTATCTGTGATTAACTTCAGATGTCTTTCCAGTTGGCCTCATCTGAGCACGTGCACGCACACACACACACACAAACACACACACGCACTCTCCATTATAGGTTCATAGGTAGGTACTAGGCTATTGGCCCTAGGGCCTATATAAGCCTAGCCAAAAAGGTACCCTGGCTTTCGCCACCCAAGAAAATTATTTTCCTGTGCCCCTGTCGAGCAGAGCCAAGTGATCCCTAGGGTGAATTTCCTATTTCCCATCCAATCATCAAGATTTTCTTGAAGAGTGCAAATGAGAAGCTTTGTTTGATATAGATAGGTAGTTTGTTCCAGAGTATGGGAAGTCTCCGGGACAGGAATCTATCCCTCCAGCATATTCTGTTTATTGTGGTGACAAGGTGTAGGTCCCTAGAGTGTGCTGCTCAGAGGGATTGGGATTTCTTTAAATGGAACATGTCCAACAGCTCTGTGTTTGACATAGATTTGTATGATAGGCAGAGATTGCCTCTGAATAGGCGATATGCAATAGAGTAAAATTGAGTTTTTTGAGACTGTATGCGTAGAGCATCTGTTTGAGGCTGGTAATCCCCTTTGTAAGGTATTTCTGCAGCCTTTCCAGTTGCTATAGATGTCTTGTGAGGTAAATACCAAAAGGTGCGTTGTACTCTATAATGGGCCTAATGAGTGATGACTAGAGGGGAGCAATGACCTCTTTTTTTCCTGGATAAGAAACCTTTTGTAATGAGGTGTGCCACACAGAAGGATTTTCTGACTACCATGGCAATGTGATTATCAAAGGAGAGACTACTGTCCACCTGTTTCCAAAGGTCTCTTATCACACTTTTGGTGTTAAGTAAATTACTGCCTATGTGGTAGTTCATGGGTACAGAGTTTTTATCAAAGGGGATGACAATGCACTTTTTGGCATTGAACTTGAGGCCATGGCTTTGACACCAAGCATCTGTCTCAATGAGGCCCTTTTGTAGGATGTCCACATCATTAGGAGTTTTGATTATGGCTCCTAGTTTGCAGTCATCTGCAAACTTCATTAGCCAAAGACCTTCTGTGTTAGCCTGTACTTCAGAGAAGTAGATAACATACCTCTCAACCATACTGAATTTCTTGGTTTTTACTGGTTTTGAGTTCCAAATTAATGGGGTGCCACAATTCCCAAGTGGCACCCCTTTATTTCCAATTTTCCTAGCTTTTTTAAAATTTTTTTTATTTTTGTCTTTGTGGACTGACGTCATCGAGCGGAGGTGTGTGCAGTGACATCAGCGACATGAGCAGCCTGTCTGATTTCAACTGAGGAGGAAGTTGGGAACTGGCAGGCCACTGTCAGTCACTCACATACAGTCAGCAGCAGCAACACAAATGCAATACAATACATTAATACATAACATTACACACCTGCCCCTGCAAGCCACATAAACCTAAAGAAAATGCATTGCATTACACACTTTTACACACACACAGACACACACACAGACACACACGCACGCACACACGCTCTCTCTCTCATCATCACATCACACAGTATCTCTCTCTAGACTGAGAACGTGTCTCCCAGCCGCGTGTGTGACCCACCCAGTCTGTTCCTTTCAGTTCCAAAATAAATAATTTAAATATGTATTTACTGCAGTCAGTCAGAAAGAATCATAAAATAAAATCCTTTTCAGTTTCAGGGTTTAACTTTATCACGTCTTCACCCCAGGCAGGCTGCAGCTCATGTTAAAAGAAGCTTCATCAGCAACAAGTCAACATTTTTTACACACACTCTCTCCTCTCTCACTCTCATCATCGCACACACACATGCACACACACTCCCGAGTCCTGACTTTCAATTCTATCTATGGCAAAAGCTGCAAAACTGACCCTCACCCTGCTGGTCCCTGCATTATATTAAGAAAGGATGGTTATGGAACGGTACGGAAGTATAAACAAAACACAAATGCACTGCTGCATATGTATTTGTAGAATGAATGATGCACATTGCACAATGATGACAATTCCGTAATGGATGCAGAGCTATAGTGAGTGGCTGACTATTGACAGACTACTAAAAATTGTTTCAAATCTGTCTGTCCCTGTTTGGTTGACAGGCTGACACACAGACAGCAGTGCACAGCAGCCAGTACTAGGAGTAGACAGATAATAAATAAATATTTTTTTAGTAACTAAGTATGCTAACTTTGCTAAGCAGTAAGCTAAGCAGCATTAAGCAACTCCGTCTCCACTCTCCACGTTACGTTACCGTACAATTATAAACTTAAGACTTGGCTTGCCAAATGTGTCGGAGTCAGTGGGGGAGAAGCAGAGATCTATATTTTGCTTTTCTGTCATTGCTGAATCTGATGCCATGCCAGTTAACTTTTTGTCTATTAGTGACAGTCTCGCTCGACAACCAGTCTCAACTCAAGAAGACATTTAAGGACTGGACTGGAGACTCGGAGTAAAAAACTATTGGGGAGGGGAGGATGGGATGGGAATTGGGAACAAACAGAGCACAGGGGCACAGTAACACACAGACCAGTAGTCAGAAGATCATAAACAGAACAGCGTGCCGCCCATGAGTCGTAACTGCCTGCCTGGTTACATTTAACTTATTACCCAGCCAGGGCCAGTCATTCCCTTTTACAACACACAGAAGGTGGTTGCTGGCCTGGTTTGCAAACTTTGCAGCACAGAAGATGTGCAAGATGTAGATGTGTGAAGTGTGATTGACAAGCCCCAGGCCATCCACATGCACTGCTGCTGCTAAAATGTAAATAAACAAAGTAATAAACTTACTACTTCGTTTATTTACATTTCAGCAGCAGTGCACATGCTGACTCCTCACTTATGTCTCGCATCATCGCATGCTGTTGCCTGCCTAGGGGATAGAGAGAGAGGGGCGGGCTGGCTTGGGACAGAGACGAGAAGATACAGAAGAGAACGCAGAACAGAAGTTACAGAACAGAGAAGCCTTGGCTGCCTTAGCATTTGATTGATATTGAGCAAGCACCAGTGACAGTCCAGCACAGCACCACCAGCATTGACATTTGAAGGTTTGTTTGATTTGAAGCAGGCGCATGGGCCGGCACAGCAGCTAACAGAAACAGACTTGGAGTGAGAGGAGAGACAGTATTGTTTTAAATAAAATAAAAAAAAAAAAAAAGTGTTTTTTTTGTTTTTGTTCATTGGCTTGCAAATTGTTGTGCATACTTCAATACTTGGCAGCAGTTGGCACTTGCTAGCAACTTGGTAACTTGGGTTTTTATTGACTTGGGGAAGTTGTACTTGTTGGCAAACTTGGACTTGGTTTGTTGCAGACAGTGGTATTTGGCTGTTGGCTTGCTTGCAAATTGCAAAAGTGAAGGGCACAGCCACTGAGTCTCTCTGGCCAAACCGAACAGTCTAACGGACTCAGAGCTGTGCGGTTTTGGCGATTAATTATCCTGGTCCAAGAAAGTCAGGACAGTCATCATTCACATTTCTAGTTCATCATGAAAAAATGTATTTCTTCTGCTGCAGCTGCTGCTGCTTCTTCCCCGGCTCCGCCTGTACCTCCGGCACCAGCCCCCGGCTCCTCCTGTACCTCCGGCACCAGCAGGTAAATAAAAAAAATATAAGAAAGAAAATGTTTGGTTTTGTTACTTAAGTAGTTTTCAGTCGTATAATTAAACTAACTCAGTTATTTTTCTGTTATTTGTGTTTTAACTCAGTGAAGTAGTCTGACATTTTATACCTCAGGACAGGAACTGAGACTGTGAAGGTTCAATGTATCAGTCTGCCTATGTTTGCCTTGGCTATAAAAGATTATATTTTGGCTGCAGCATACTTAATGGAATGGTCATTCATTCATTAAGATAATGTTCAACTGTTATTACAAGTCATTTTACACTGTGAGAGGGTGAACTTTATTTTTAACTTGTGGATGAAAGTATGTGTCAGTAGAGAGTTGTATTAAAAAGTTTAGATAAAAGTGTTGAAAATAAGGGAGGATCAGTAGAAGATCACACATCTGTAGTGCCTCCGTGTTTCCCCTTTGTCTGTGCCAGGGACCATGTGCTATTTTTAAAACCTGGCTGTTCATAACCTCATGGATGTGAGTACACTGTTGATGTAGGCAGTTATACTTTTCCAGTAATACTAGTGAAGTGTTTAAATTTGTGTTGCCTTTCAGTGGGTTCTGTCAGTGAGCCAGTTGGCAACCCATCTTGTGACATAGGGATTTATACCTAGTTTAGTGAGTTTATCTATAATTCCAGAGTGAGGGATGGTGTTGAAAGCCTTGGCGAGATCTAGATAGGTTGTGTGAACCACCTTACCCTTGTCTACGGCTTTGGTGACTGCTTCAAAGTTATCTATCAGGTTTTAGGACACATGATCTGCCTTTTAC
Source organism: Protopterus annectens (assembly GCF_019279795.1). Lineage (NCBI taxonomy): Eukaryota > Metazoa > Chordata > Ceratodontiformes > Protopteridae > Protopterus > Protopterus annectens. Next base: position 1,117,865,362 of record NC_056748.1, read on the forward strand.
AAACCTGAATAGGGTGGGGTCCAGAGTCTGGAGATTACCAATGTCTTTGTTTATAAGTTCCATGATGATATGTTCCATGACCTTGCAGACCAGGCTTGTCAGGCTAGTGGGGCATTAGTTCCCGGGGTCCATGGTGGCTCCTCCTTTGTGGAGTGGGATAACCGTTGCTGTGTGCCATTCAGTGGGCACAAAGCCTGAGGTGAGGCTATGATTGAACACAATATTTGGGTCGGATGCCAGTTCATTCTGTAGTTTGTGTAAAATGCAGTCTGGAATGTTGTCGGGTCCCATGGATGCTGTGTTCTTGGCTTTGGAGAGTGTGTTTTTACCTGTGCAGCCATGATTACAGGAACTTTGCATTCTTCTGGTATAGAGATGGGGCCTTTAAGGGATGAGATGGGGGTAAAGTTAGCACTGAACCTATCTGCCAGGATGTTGGCAATATCAGTTGGTTCTGTATATTTAGTGCCACTGTGCTGTGACTCAGAGCAGATCTGAGTGTTGCAATTGAGATTCTTGACATAGCTATAGAATGCTTTGTGGTTGTCTTTAGAATCAGTGGCGATTTTGTTTTCTTAACTAGCTTTGGAAGATTTTATGAGGTATCTCATCTTCTTACTGAGGCTGACCAGAGAGTTCCTCCAATCACGGGATTTTACTCTCTTTTGCAACAGTTTCTTTCTTCTGTTGTAGATTTTGTTTATGGCAGGGGACCACTAGATTGGCTTCCTTTTTTTGGAGGATAGCATCTTGGTTCTGTTAGGGATAGCAAGATCCATGCACTCGTGTAAGTGCTTATAAAGTGCATTTGTGTAGGATTCAGCAGTCTTACCTCTGTTGTCCATCTGCATGGGTGTTGTGACGTATGCCATTTCTGTCCTAAGAAGAATGAAGTTGGCTTTGGAGAAATTTTTTACTGTGGTTTCCCCAATGAGGGGTGGGGGCAGGATGTGAATGTCTAGGGTCATTAGCTTGTGGTTGGATCTGACCAACGAGGAACTGACCTCTGGTGTGGAACACCAGTCACCCATGTTTGTAATGACCAGGTGTAGGATATTGCTGCCCCTAGTGGGGTGTGGATAAGTTTATCTAAGGAGTTGGAATTTATGAATTCCAGAAAACTTTGAGCAAAAAATTGGTACATGAGTAGTTTTCCCAGTTAATGGTGGGGTAGTTGAAATTGCCCATTATTAGGGTGTTGAGTTGTACCCTAATATTTTCCAGTGTATCAAGAAATGAGAAGTGGGGAATCCTGGGGCATGGGTGGGGGGCTCTGTTGCAAGTTACAATTGGTATTACGGTCTTGCCCAGAGTTAACTGCACTTGGATAATCTCAGATGCATTATGCTGAGCAACTAGCCTGGAGGTGTGGATATCCTTCATGAATATGGACATGCCTCTGCCTTTAGTGTTTCAGTCCAGGTTAGGTGGCAGAAAGATGTGGTATGAAGTATAGCCTGGTAATGCAGGGGTGCTCTCAGGAACCTTGAACCAGGTGTCTGTCACTGCACACATGTCTATGTTCTCCCTTTTAAAGAGTGCTCGAGTGAGTGCATTTTGAGGTTTAGACTTCTAGAATTGAGTAGCATTACCCTCAGATTTTGCTTGCTTCTACCTGTTACAGTGGTGAATTTGTCATTTGAACCTTGCCTAAAAAAGGCACTATAGGGGTGGCAAGAGCCTTAACAGGTATCCAGAATCCCAAGGGTGACAGGTGCAGGCCATCTCTGGCAAAGCATCATGGTCTGTTCATGTCATCCCAGGCACACAGATACTGGATCCCATTAGAATGACAGCAGAAGGTTAACCAATTGTTGAAGTCAATCATTTTGTTCTTGTACTGTGGTATCATTCTGCATGATGGCAGGATGCTACTCGGGGCTAGGGTCATACCTGCCTGTGCTACAAGATTGGAGAGCTCCTCCATGTCTCTCTTCATGTGGTCCAGGGAGGTATATCTCAGGTCATTCACACCAACATGGACAATGACAGAGTCATATTTGTACTTGTGGAGTGACCTGAGTGTGTGCATTATGTGGCAGATCCTGGCATTATACAACCATTTTAAAAATTGATGCTTACATATATTTTGAAATCAGGAGATTTTCTTCCTCCATTTTTCAGAAGCTAACTTGGTTGTTATAAGAGTCTGTTACTTGAAGAAGCAAAGAAATTTCAGTAATATGCTTTTAATAAAATTGAATTTATTTCTATTAGGCATTAATGCTGTAGTTTGCATTATATGTAAAATTTTAGTGAGTAAAACCATTAGTTAAATATCTGTCTAGGAAGGTTTTATTACTATTCCTCTTGGATACAAGACTGTTGATGATAATGGGTTTTTATTATACCAAATGAATCCAATAATGTCTGTTTGATTTTCTTATTGTTCATAGAGATTTTATATCCTTGTTCTTTTTATTTATGTTAAATTGATCTTGAGGTTTGCTATTTTGTATTTTATTTAAAATTATTGCCTTAGTTTTGATATTTGATATTATTAAATGACAATTCAAGTACACACTCAAATTCTTTAGTTAGGCCATCTTTTTAATCAACGGATTTGTTAATAAATCGTCAGAAAATAAAATTATCTGGGACTCATATTTTCTAGCTACTTAAACTCCTGAAATATTTTAATTTTATCTTATTGCTGAAACTAAAGGTTATATTGCTATGGCAAATATCTATGATAATGGGTATTCTAGCTTTGATCCCTTTTCAATATCAGTAACTTGTCATAAGTGTTATCCTGTTTTAACATATGCTGTATTACTTGAATAAAATATTTTGATTAACTGTATAAATGTATCAGGTGAAATTAAATTCTTCTAAAGCTATAAATATTCCCCAGCTTATGTAACTGAATGACTTTTCTAAGTCCAGATTTGTAAGTACAGTTTCTAATTTCATGTAATCGGTATAATCTTATTTTGATATCTTACATTTGTCTAAGTAGAGTAATGTCTGTCTTATCATAGCTTATTAATTCTGGAATATGCTTAATATTCTCTAAATAGAAATTTAAATATATACTCTACATTTAAGTGATATGGGCCTATAGCTGGAGCAATGCATAGAATCCTTGTCCCCCTCTTAAATTAGATGCTATGAATGTATGCATCCAAGAGAGATGCATCTCTTTAACATGTGTATATCTTTAAGTGCCTTATGAAAAGCTGTACAGTGATAGATGCCATAACTTCAGAAATAATACCATCTATCCCTGTTGCTTTGTAAATATTCTTTTTAGTTGATTTATTACTCCTTTTATTTCTATTGGCCATGGTAAGTTAGGTAATCTGTCCTCCAACATCAAGTTTTTGCCTCTTATGAAGTCTATTTTTATATACTTGGTCTTAATGTATTATTTCTCTTCAGTTGTTTATAGTAAGTTGTAAATTCTTGTAGTGATGTCATCTACATCTGAAAACATCTTATTTTTGTGTTCCAAATCATCTGAATTTGATTACATTTCATAAATTATTTTGTTCTTTTTACTAAGTTGTGCATCTGTTTTGCATTCATAGTGTATAGATTAAGTTTAATATTCCTTTGAAGCTGTTGGATTTATGCTGCAATATTTCATGATACCTTTTGTCAAGTTATTTATATATTTATATAAATGTTTTCTCTCCTTTTTGAACGTTTGGCTTTTCAATATGTTTTGTAAATCTGCCAGTTCTTTATTCCAGTTACTTTATTTCTGTACCAAGATATAATTTTGCATACATACAGAGCTTTAAGTGACCACCACAGTATGACTTTGGTAGTGTATCCATAGCCATTATTATTCTCAAAAACTGTGATTCTTTGTTTAACCACTTTTGAAAGTCTTTTAATTTAGACATATGCATAGGAATTCTATTTGTTATGTTTAAATGTTTAGTCTTTATGGTTAAAATAAATTTAAGGGTATTGAAACTGGACATGGGATTATCTTAAAATATGGTATTTTAGTTAACAGATCATGAGAAAGAAGCAATCTATCAATTATAAAATGTGAACCAAATCCATATGAAAACAAGTATACATCAATAAATCCCCATTTCTTATGTAATTTCTTATGTAATATGTTTTAATGCACTCATATCATTTCGAACATGCTAGTGCAATCTCAACTGAGGACTAAGCTTTTTTTTAGGTTTGTAAGTAGCATTTCCAAGCACTCTTATCGCTGTGTAGGTCTTAATCCTGGTATCCAGTACATTTTGACACCACAGTATGTCTACCCTTTTTTCTTTTTATGTTTAAATGAAAATTCTGCCAGTATGTCATAGATTCATAGGTTGTTACTAGGCCCTTACAAGCCTAGCCACATAGACCCAAACCATTTGTGTCCCTGAATATCATGGGTGTCTATATGTGGGTGGGCATGTTAATAGGGAGATAACTAAGAATTTGTAGTGGGGGTGTTAGTCTAAAACATTCTACTTCATCTGATAATAGATCTATTTCCAAACAAATATGACATGGGCTGTTTGTTTTTTGATATTACATAAAGCATTTCCTTTAAGTTTTATTTTACCCATTTATGTCTAGTGAAAAAATATTTCTCATCGCCATGTAAGTTTTTATTACCATTGAATGTTCTCATTGTGTATAATGTTACCATTTCCTTTTCGCTCCTTTGTTAATATTTAGGTCTGTTGCTAGGTTTATAATGCTGGGCATACTTCTTGAAACATCTTTGCTGTTAGCTGAAATAACTTGTAAAATTATTAAAAAGAAATCTGAACTGAGTAGATTCTAGTCCAGTTAAATCCAACCAGTTAAACCCTCTAACTCATTCTCTTCCAATTTAAACAAAGATGTTCTGAGTAATAATACACTAACACATCGATATCTGCATCCAGTAGCCTGTCATCTTTTCTTCTCCTTTTTTCTGCTTTTTCCACGTTCCCTTCTATTTCTTAAAAATGTTTCACTTTCTTTTGTTGAATTTCTCCCTCTTTATAACCGTTCCCTTTATATCTATATTTTCTTTTATCTTTTTACTTTCCATTTTCCTTTTTTCCTCTTGTTTTTCTTCTCTATTTTACTTTTTTCCTTCCATTCTTTTTTTTTTTTTTTTTTACTAATGCCCTTTTATTTTTCTAAAAATCATTAAATTATATAACAAATCGTGCTTCCCATTTCTTGTCTTATATGCATGTAATCTTCGGTAATATGTACATCTATCATCATGAAATTTAATAATCACATCATGAAAGAATTAGATTAATTAGATTAATGCCAATTATACACCACTTTTCAGTAGTGCCCTAGTCAAAACAAGAAATAAAAATGTGTTGCTACAAGAGTATTTGTCTGTATCCAATTGTTGCTAATCATTAGTTTCCCCTTGAATTATTTTCATCTAATCTCATGTCATTTACAACTTGTAGTTTGTGTCTATCATATGTTAAGTAATTCCTTAATATAGAGATTCCCCAATTTTATTTTCAAATCTAGCTTATGTCAACAATATATTGTTTGGCTGTGCTTAGAGTTATACATTCATAAAACGGAATTCAGTGCCAAACTGTTTTTGTAACTTGTAACTTTCAGTGTTTATAAATCTACATTAAAAATGTAAAGTATCACTACCTCTTTACAGCCATTCTTATGAATTTTTGTCATTTTACACAACTGGTATAAATGAAAAATTCTAAGAGCGTATGTAATATATTAATTGTGATATTACACTAAACAAAACAGCACTGGGGATTCTGCAGATAAAATTTTTTTTCTTGAATTGACAAATTACTAGTTGAAGGACTATTTGATGCTGCAGTAATCAAAATGCACCTGTGAAGTAAGACCCACAGTTAAAATAAATATAAAAAAACATTTTTAAGATCTTTCTTTGCTTTACAGCAACACTGTCTTAATCTGTTCTGATCTGCAACATAAAATGCTAGAAGGGACAGAGTCCTAGAAACTTATGTAACTTGTATTGTAATTAATAATTATGCACTCAATATATGATATCCCTTCAGCTCAAATTAAATACATATGTGTGTATGTATATATGTGTATATAAATATATATATATATATATATATATATATATATATATATATATAGGTTTACCATGAAAATGCCTAGATTCACAACATAATGCATTTAGTTGTTAGACCCACATGAGTGAGTGATGTCCTGCATATTAATTAGCTTAGCATGTCGAATATCATACTGACGAATGGAAAGTCGATATTATTAGACATCCTTCTACACCAGCCTGTTTTTCAGCAGTATAAACTGATGCAGTTCAGTACTTCACAGTGCTGCAACTCACATATTTGCAGGGGAGAAAGCTGCCTTGCATCCACTTGTGGGGAGCTGTGTCCCCCACACACCCCCTGCAAACTTTATATTCCAACTCCGAGATCACACTGCAGTGAGGAAAAGGATTAATTTCCCAAATCTGTACTGTACCTCAATCTCTGTTACATTGACCACACATTTGTGAATGCACAGTGGCATTCGCTGTACCAGGAGACTTGGAGATTTGGGGGTCAGCACTATGGGAATTGGCCAATTGACGTTGAACATTCCCGTTTTCACCAAACATTTATTCTCCATTTTCATATAACAAAGTTTATTCAAAAAAAAAAAAAAAAAAATACCACAACTTGGCTAAAAACGGAGTTCAATTGCAATTTTTTTTGAATTGGTTCGGGTTGCCTTACACCACTTTCATTACGTTCATATAACAAAATTTAGTTGACTAATAAAGAGCCTCTTTCTTTGTTCAAACTTACACATTTATACCCACATTAATAATATCTGCAGCCTTAGTTCATCATGTTTTACTCTGTCATAGTGTTATGTTAAATTGATTGGAGTCTGGAACAGCATTGCCTGTGCGTAACAGATGAAACAAATCTACTAATGCTATCCCTGTGATCTGCATTGTTTCTGCTTCTGGAATAATAATGTATAACAAGTACATTTATGAAAGAATTAGCTGCATTCATTTTAAGATACTTCTAGTAAAACTGCTAAAGTGCTATATTTCTATATAGGGTCACCATCTTCTATATTGTTTTATCTTTTTTTTTGTAAATGGTGTAGTGTATATACATGAATTGTGATAAAATAAAGACACGTATACTGTCCATTGTTTGATTGTTGCCCAGCTTTGAAAATACTTTACTTTTGTGTGTCTTCACCCCCAAGATCCTTTGTGTTGGTGTTACTTTCAGAGAGTTAGACCTACAATTCATTTAAGGGAAAAAGTGATACGCTAATACTTGGTAAAAATATAATAGTAAGATAATTAGATTTATTTAACCTATACAATTATTAAGCACTAATTTATGGTCAAAATTTGGATAATAGTTTCACATCATGTGAATAAAATTGTTTTGCCTACTAAATGATTGCTCACTTCTGCGGTTGCCATCCATTTGGTCAAAACTCATAATACATGGCTCTGGGTGTTTGTTTTTTTCCACTGCTATGCAACCTTGCAGTTGTAATATATAATTAATATGGGGTATAACGGGCACAGTGAGTCTTTCAATCTGCAAAAACACTTTTTTTCAATATTTTTTATTTGCATTTTAGATTAAATGAGTTTAGATGAAGAGGAATTAATATAGACTCATGCAACAAATGGGAAATCTTGAGAAACATAGATCCTCCTTACTTAAGTACTTTACGTCTCACTGTTGTTCCAAGGGTCTAGTGGTTGGACCTGAAGGCTTTCACTTGCTCTTCAGTCTGATCCTTTAGTGATTTCTTATTACTGGACATGCGTGTTTTGTTTTTTAATGTGGTGACTAGAGATGCTGCCCAACAGAGAATGGCTGCCAATGCAGTGTTCAGTCTATGTGGAGTATGAATGTATTCTTTAGGGAGATTACTCCCTGCCCCGAGCTGGTGTGACTACAGCACTGGCATACTTGTTTGGGGACTATGGGGAGGGTAGAATTGCTCACCAAACTTGAAGGTGCAGGGACCCTTGCAAAAATATTGTAAGTTTGTTATTTAATTTAACAATAGGGAGGGCTTTTTATGAGAGTTTGTGTATTTGTGGTTTGGTGCTTTTTTGTGTGTTTAGTGAAGGAAGTGTTAGCTCTGTTTATTTCACTAATTGCTGAAATGGATTATGTAAAATAATTTTATAAGGCACATAAGAAAGAATATTACTTTTGTTCACATGGCATAACTGCATTTAGAATCATTTGCCATTTTTCTGTCTAAAATCACAAGGTGTTGGTATTGTGAAACGGCATTTAGTTTGCATGATATAGTTTTCGCAAACCTATTTGAGTGCAGTGATGTATGTAATGAAAAAGGCATTTTTCAAATTTCCTTAGGTGGGCTTCCCACCTGGTAATTGTAGTCAGATAATTTAAGTTAGCAAAAAAAAAAACACTTCACTTTTAGCAACTATTTCATTTAGAAGATTATTGGGACTGGCCATTTTGATTTAGAAACTTAAGTTTTTCAATTTTGTTTGCCAAACATTCTGATGTTAATATCATTCCACATCAAACATCATGGGTACAGGACAAATATTTGCCTAATATGTGACCATGGACATAATAATGTTATTGCAGAAGTTTGGGAAAGCATCCTCCATAAAGCTTGCTTTCAAATTTGTATTGCACTATTTTAATTTCAGTTGATTTTGCTACTGAGAATATTTGTAAACAGTATTTTTTCTGATCATTTTCTTCATCTGTCCTGTTTAATCTGCAATGAAACTGCTTCACTAATTAGCTACTGTAATTTACATGATATACCGATCTCTAAGCTGTCATCTTTGGCAAACACTACCCCAGATGGTGTAAACTAGAAGGAAGGTTATACAAAGGGGGTTCTTCCAGTAATCAAATGTTGTAGCAACAGTGGTGCTATGTTTAAAGGAATTGGTTGTTCTTGTATACAACACAGAAACATACTTTTACAACTGTGTTTACTGTCATACTTCAGTGAACAGACCTCTCAAGAAAATATGGGACCAAAATACAGTTATTTTAAAAGTTCAAAAGATCAGCTATCTTCATAATGCATTAATCCACAGTTCAACAAAATTATCTTACATGTTAACATAATATACTGCATCATTGTTCAGATGTTTTCATGAGCATGACAACTTTACCGCAATAATTGATTTGTCAAAATGCCATAATTCTAGTGTAACATCTGCTTTGTGGAAAACATGCACTTCATTTCAATACGATGCTGGGGAAGTGAGTTGTTGGCTTAACTGTTACTTGTGATGGCCACCTTGAGCTGAGATTAAAAACAGTATTCTTGTGTGACATTTTTCAGTGCAATTACTGTTAAGTCCATAGTGGTTTTATAAATTAATTTTATTGAAAACAAATAGAGAATTTGTAAAAAAAAAAAAATGTGATCTTCCAGAAAAAAAAAATATTGCTGATTGCCCGTGTTTCACTTTAGGTTCTTTTGTTTCCTTTACAAAATATTACTCATTATATTTTTTCAACTTTTAAACTGTCTCAACTGTTTTATAGTTCATACCACACACAGAGCACTACAGTGCTCAATTTTGACCAGAAATGCAATAATTGCGTTTATTTCTAGATGCCAATATGTATTTAAGAGCAGTTGGGATCAGCAGATTGCACCCTCTAACACTTGGTGTCGGAGGCAGCTGCCCTTTTCGCCCACCCAAGTTAGACTGTTGGTTTGTAGCTATATACCATGAGGGGCATTCTTGGGTCATTCTGCAGATAGACAGTGTTGCTAAGTTGTTTGTTAATAGAAAGTGAAATTACACTTTGTAGCAGAGATCTCACTTTAGCATCCTGTATGAAATAAAACATGTTTTGCAGCAGGGATTTGTATCACATGTTGTATCACATGTGAGTATTACTTTATTTACACGGTATATGGATAGAATGCAGAGCTCTATGTTCGTCCTAGGTCAAAATAAGGATTTATTCACTTAGTCGGTCAGCAGTTAGAGTACATGTCAGGGCTCCAAATGCATCTGATGACTGTACCTTCTTGACATGAATAATTCTTTCACTTCACCCTGTAGAGGAGACAGAGTGCACAGGAAAGTGAAGCCATAAAAGCAGAAAGAAATATTGGATGACATAAATTTCATGTTGGGCTCCAAGTAATTTGATTAAGCAAAAGCTGTAATCACAGCTGGAGAGGTTTGAAAAATACAAGCTATTCATCGTGTTGAGATGAGTCAAGTTTAAGATTTACAGGTAAAGTCTAGGGACTGAGAAAGAAGGGTGGGAGAGAGAGAGAGGGAAAGATAGGAAGTGCTTGCAATATGGAACCGAAGTGTGGTCTTCTGATTTATTGGAATTCATTATTTCAGACAGATTACTTCAACTTTTGATTCCAATAGAAGGCCAAGCACAGCTGTGGTTACTGCTCATCCGCTTTTTCAAGTCCTTCTCAATGTCAAAATCCAAACAAATAAAACACTGAGAAGTAATAAGCATCCCAAATGCTTCAATACCACTTTGTTCCTCGCTGATAGGTTTCCTCATGCAAATGATGGCCCAGGGTTCAAATGCTTTCTGCTTGCTCTGTTTGTCATTTTTAAATGCTCTGATCACTTGATCCCAGTCAGCAATGCACAGTCAGGTAACATCTTACAAATAAGACTCAAAGATACTCCTGGCTGAGTTACGCCATGCATTTCTACTCCATGGCATGACAGATTGACAAATGATCAGGAATGCCATACAAGAATGGCTTCTTGAAATGTAAATTTAGAGACATTAACTTGTCAAGGTCATATGTTCCCATACTTATTACTGCTACCTGTTGAACCATACAGAATATGCAGACAGGTTTCATAGTACCGCTGCCAGGTATGTCAGAGAGCATGCACGAGGCCTGCTTTTGAAAGCTTTACTAAAGAGAGCTTCTGGCAGACTACCTGCAGTATGTATTTTCCTTTTGAAATTATGCTTTTAGCAATTTCCATACAGCAAGTGGTGTGTCTATATATATATATATATATATATATATATATATATATATATATATATATATATATATCAAATATATACATACATACATACCCACACACACAGACACAAAAATATATAAAAAATGTGTATATGTATGTGGGTCTGTGTGTAGCGCGGATCCATCACTAGGTGACCTAGGCAATTGCTGAGGGGGCCCACTGGCTGGGAGGCTGCCACATTTACTTTAATTCAAATTTTTTTTAAAAAAGAATGTGTTTTTAAGGGCTTTCTTCTTTGACTATGTCCATGTATCCATTGATGCACACACCTGTTTCTTATTTCGTCAAGTCTCAACACAAGCATTTGTTGCTTCTTGTTTTCTGTGATCCATGCATGGAATTCAAAATCAAGCTGTTCCTGCCTGAGATGGACAAACAATGTTCTTTTCCATCAGTAAGGTAGGTAAGGGTGTGCGCGCATGTGTGTTTGGGTGTGTGTAATATCCTAGTTAGGGATGGCAAGTTAATCTGTTCTGGCTCAAATTCTTTATCTTAGCAGAAACAAGAGCCTGAGTCCTCTACATCAACTACCAAGCTAGACAAAAAAAAAGTGAGCTTCACTGCATTTTGAAGGAATTGTGACTCTCAATGCATTTTCAAAGAATCAAGGGAAGACATGTTTACTGCTGCTCATGAAATGTCTGTTTTCAGTTTGCAACTGTTTTGTGCTATAGAATTTGAAATCGGTGTTAGTAACACAAACAGGTAGCATACTTAGGTTTGATGCAGAAGGCTGTGGGTTCTACTCCCAAAGTATGTAGCTTGATTGCCGATACTGTGTTGTACCTTAAAGGCAGGGAGTGGGGCTGCTGCAGTCCTGAGTGTGTCCTCCTTTGGATGAGATGGCTAGAAACTATGAACCTTTTGGTTTGCCATTCATTCCCTATTACAATATTATTAGCTTACCATTTTTAATGTAATATAGGCAATTTTATTTTTCAAGGACAGTAGGCACTGAATTTGTTGATGAAAACATTGAAATATAAAGTTGTTTGCTAGCAGCAACCTCTCCATTAGTTACAGATCTCTTTAATGTGGAATTATTCAGATGACTTTTACTTCTGCAGAGATTGTGCATATTGACTGATATTGGTGGATTAAAATGACAGAACTTGGAGTGTGCTTTAATGGTTGAAACATTCTGAAATGGGCAGTTTTGTCATTATTAGTTTATATGGTTGTGGTGCTGTACTCTGTAAGGAATATAATTTAATACAATCAGGAAAGTGAATCAAAGAACACGTGTGTATGTATGATCCTAAAAATGTGTGCAAGCAGCCAATGGTTTAAAAACAGCTCAAAAGGTAAACTTTATCTACCACTGGCCAGATATATTTTCTTTGAATGTGGTTTTCAATGAATGTTAGTTTCAAGAGCAGAGAAATTTGCTGTTAATACGAAGTCTGTTTTCATTGTGAGACTGTATTGTTTCATTTAGCAAATATCTGAGTGTTGTGCTATAAAATTTGAAATCAATTTTAAATTCAAATATATGTAATAACTGAAAAAGTAAAGAAAATATGTACACTGAGAGATTTGAACAGTGATTATGGTAACTGAGGTACATACAAATCGCAAGGAATGAATTGAATATTGCTTTTTCCAAAATAGATGCTTGCCTTTGACATTGGTCATGCAGGGCCAGATAGACAGACGCTCATAATTATCTTTATAACCAATTTCCAGTGGTAGCTGGTATTTTTGGAATCCCTAAGAACCAGAAGGATTTAAATAATGCACCTTTTGAGACCTATAGTGGACGCTGGGAGAAGTAAAACATTTTACGTAGCTATGTATGTGGATAGTTTAACTACAACCATCTACAAGTCATGTAAAACATGTATGTAAAGATTCGTGGGATTTCCTGTCTAGATTATCACAGCTCGAATTTTTGGAAGATTGTGTTTTTGTAACAATCGATGTCCAAGACCTATATTCAGTTATCACCCGTAGAGAGGGATTGGACTGGGTCCAAAGCACGCTGTTTGACATTGGTCTTTCAGATCAAAATAGCATAAATACGGGCTATTACACTGATGGACCTTGTTATGAGTAACAACTGCCTATACTTTGAAGGACATTTGTTCAGGCAAGCAAGTGGAGTACCAATGGGAGCTTCTTGTGCTCCTAGCTTTGCCAATCTCTCTGACATATTGGGAGAGGCATTTTATTCTCAATAGTTCATTTGCGAGCAACTGGTCATTCTACATCCATTTTTTGGATGATATTTTTTTTTAATATGGAATGACTCGGTCAGGAACTTGAATGAGTTCTTGGAATACATCAATAACACTACCCCATTTTTGAAATTCACTCATACGTTTGACCATGACCAAATAGACTACTTAGATGTTATGGTTAGTAAGGATTATGGTAGGGAGTGTTTTTGTTCTAACATCTCTCGTAAAAAGACCATGTCAAATTCCTATCTTCACTATGACAGTTGGCACCCTCCTTTTCAAAAAAGAGCAATACTTTGTATGACTGGCTCGTATGGTGTCAGATGACACCACATTTGGGTAGCAGATAGACAAGCTGCTTGACATGTTCAACAAAAGATGTTACCCTTTGGAACTATTGGTGTCTGTCAAGGATGAAGTCCTTGGTAAAAAGAACAAAGGTTTTTACCAACCTTTGCTCCCCTATCCAAAAAGGCCCACATGTTGACTCTGTTATGGATCATAATGATAACAATGGTATTCAAACAGCTGAGGTGCCTTACGAACGTTCTATGGTCATTACCTTTTCAGTGAATAGTCAGGAGATTGCTGAAGTGGTTAACAAATTCTAGCCAGTTGTCACTTCTGTTAAAGAAGTTGTTGAATGATTTGGTACTAAACTAAAAATTGTTTTTAGGAAAGGTATGTGTTTCAGGAATTTATTGCAGATGAAAAGGGACAATATGGGTTCAAATAGACCAAAGGGTGTGTTTAAGTGCAACCATTGCAACTATTGCCAACATATCCAGTGCTGTGATTCATTCTTTATTAGGCATAAGAAAATAGAAGTGAAAAGGCATTTCAATTGCCTATCTACGCGAGTTGTGCATGGAGCCCTTTGCCAAAAATGTAAGGCTTTTTACATTGGGAAGACCTATCAGATGTTAAAGGAGAGAATTTATGAGCATTTAAATGACATTAGGAGAGAAAGCTCTACTAATGCTCTTTACAAACATGCCTCTTATTCATACACTTAAGGGAAGGATGTCGAAAGCCAGCAGAGGATACTTTCTAGGGTGCTGATGTTATTGCCTGGGGTATGTAGGTGCATATTATGTAAATGGATTTTGTAGCACTGAGCTGGAGCTTAGAGATAAGGATTTCTACATTGGTGTCTAGAGGTGGTTGTATTAGCAGAGAAGTGATTTGTAAATGAGATTTATGCAGTATTGCTACCCCACCACCCTTTTTGGTGGGTCGGTCTAATCTTAAGATATTATAACCAGGTGGGAGTATTTTATTGTCTTTTGTAACAGGTTTAAGCCAGGTTTCAGTTATGCATAGGATATCTAAAGAGTGAGTATCTAGTAGTGCGTGTAGTTGGCTTACTTTATTGTTAACACTCCTTATATTAAGATGAGCTATGAGTAGAGAATTTGGGGTTAGACGGGGAGTGAAAGGGGAAGTGGGGTGGCTAAGGGTACAAATACCACTCCTACTTTCTATCCTTTCAATACCAAACACAATTACCTTTTATGAAAACCTACAATTCACATCATCTCAACAACCCCGAAAACAAACATTGCTAATAAATGATCTTAAATCCCTAAGCCATTCAAACATATAACATCCAACTCAACCTATCTATCTCCTAAATTCCACAGAGTAGCCCATCTTACATTCACGCAATATAGAAAATCACAACAAAATTGCATTAAACTTCTGAAGCATCACTATAATCCCAACAGATATCCTCTCCTTCATGGGGACATTCATCCCAACCCAGGACCAGGCAGCAACACCCTTAGCCACCCTACTCCCCCTTTCACTCCAAACACTAAAGACCCAATCGATCAGCAGTTCTTTAGACCGCTTAGAAATTCCACCAAAAATCAATAGTTCAGGATAAAAAAAACTATTTCTTGAAACTCCAGAACAAGCACCAAAGTCAACCCAAAACCTTCTGGTCAGGCATAAGCAAACTATTATTCATGCCACTCCAAAACACCAACCCCATCTGGTCTCTCTCCAAACTCTCCCATCCAGATAGCGGATGCTTTCAATACATTTTTTTCAGAAACTGTCCAATCTCTAGCTAACACCTTACCACCTATTAACTCTACCCCCTCATCCTCCCTAACATCCCTACCATCTATCTTTCACCTAAAACCTATTCCTACCTTTCACCTAAAACCTATTCCTACAACCTACATCTATACTCTACTTCACAAACTTAAACCTTGTACTCCCTCAGCTGATCTCCTACCACCTGAATTCCTTCAAACTGCTGCAAAAGTTCTTGCCTATCCCATTTCTATCCTAATCAATAGAACCATAACCAAAAGCTACATCCCTTCACTCTGGAAAATCTCTCACATAATCCCACTTCACAAGGGTGGTAACTCAACTGAACTCTCCAACTATAGACCTATAGCCCTACTATCACCACTTGCCAAAATCATGGAAAAATGCATACATCAACAATTTCTTGACCACATCCTCCAAAATAATCTACTAGCTGACTGTCAACATGGTTTTAGACCATCCCATAGTACCACCATTGCCCTCCTATCCTTTACGGACTGTATAAATAAACTTCGTAACAATAACATGCTCTCCTCTGCACTGTTTATTGACCTATCTAAAGCTTTTGATATGGCTAACCATCAAATACTTCTCAACACACTAAATTCATTCTCACTTGACACACAAGCACTGCAATGGTTCAAGTCCTACTTGGACAATAGACAGCAGTCTGTCCTGTGGGACAACAACCTATCCAAACATCTCCCTATTACCCTTGGTGTCCCTCAAGGATCAATCCTGGGACCACTACTTTTCTCCATATTCATTAACGACCTTTCCACTATATTACCTCTACCTACCTGCATACAATATGCAGATGACTCCACTTTCATTTGTAAAGCTTCCACCTCATCTGAACTGCACTCCATCACCCAAACTGTATTTAACCAAGTAGAAAACTGCTTCCAACAATGTTGTCTACTCCTAAACGCCAAAAAAAAACAAACTACTACTCTTCACTCCTACTATAAAATCCACCCCGATTCATTTCTCTATTACATCCATCTTTGGCACAATCATAGCTCCTGACCCAACTACCAAACTCTTAGGTGTAATAATTGATAATAACCTCAACTTTGATTCACATATTAATGCTACAATTAAAACTGTAAACAGAAAACTTGGATCCTTGTATAGGATAAAACCCTTTCTCACCCCAGATGCTAGAGCTACTATTGCCCAGACCCATCTGACCTCCACCCTCCTCTATGCCTCACCTATTTTTACTAATCTTTCCAAAAGCAACCTAAACAAATTGATCACTTCTTATAACATTATTGCCAGGTTTGCTACAGGTTCCCCATTTAGAACTCATCACTGTCTAAATCTCAAACTTCTAGGTTGGCTAGAACTTAATAACCAAATTGAATTTCAACAACTCTCCATTACCCATAATATTCTATACCAGCCTAATAAAACTCCTATTCTCAAAAACTTCATCTCCCCCTACACAAAACCTATCTACCCTTCGATCTGGAAATAAACTACTGGTAACCATTCAGAAATCCCACAATAAGGCAGGTAACTCTCTTTTCTCAAACTCAGTGGGGAAGATTTGGAACAAGCTTCCCAGTAAACTGACATCCCTCTCATCATTCCCACTCTTTAAAAAACAACTAAAAATTCAACTAAAATTACAATGGCTATGTCCATGTACTACCCCCCCCCCCCAGTATTACCTTTTTCTACATCTCCCCTCCGCTCACCCACCTTGCTGAATTTAGTAAATTAATCCTCACTCCCCTCTTTGTGAATTATCTAAGACTTTTCTCATGGTAAACATTACTGTATTTTTGCCTTGCTAAACATTTGTACTCATCCACAGTAGAATTAAGTTACGGTATAAATCAACTTGTTGATGGATATTTTCAAGTTTATGTATTTTCGATTATTTTTTTTTTTGTTGTTTTGTACTTTTTGTTTGTCTCGTATTTATGTAGATTATAGTGGAGCTTATCTCCCCGGGCCTCTACTGAAAATGGACTTGTATCCAGTTGGACTAGCCCAGTCAACAAATGTAAAATAAAAAAATAAAAATAAATACAGACACATCTCTTCTTGTGAGGTCGTTTTTTTCAAGTTTGTGGTGATTGACCACATGGACAGTGATCCAAGGGATTGCTACACTGAGGATCATTTAAATAAAAAGGAACTCAAATGGATTCTTACATGTGATGCTTTATCTCCCCCAGGCCTTAATGAAAGTAGTTCCATCATGCCATTCTCAAGCTAAAGTGTCTTGCAGGGTGATTATCACAGATACAATGTGGTTTAAATGTTCTGGAGTTTACACATAATTTGTTTTGATTTACATTCATGAGTTTAACATATGTTTGTATTTGTATAATGCTGTTATTCATTAGTGAATTCTATTGGTATTGTATGCATGTATTATCATGTTTGTATCTTGGATTTTAACATAGTTTCTCGCACAATTTTTTGAAAGTTGACACTGGTGTTCCATTGGTTGGTTTGATCACGTGTGTTGATTTTGTGAGTATGCAAGTGAAATAGTGGATGTGCTAGCAGTTCTGAAGAAGTCTTTACCTAGACAAAATCACTAAACTGCTATCAGTTGCTATTTTTACTGCTTGTTGATTTTAATAAATCATTTGGTGATATTTTTCGGCTGTTGGTACTGGTCTTTTTGGGCATCTGGATCTCCACTCAAGTTTTTCATTTGTTTACAGTTGAGAGGTTTGCTTGGGTGCAAGCTGTTGATCAACTAGTTATATCGTTGGGCGAGATGTACTTTAAAGTAACTCGGTGCAAAAATCTATATATGCTGGTTGTACTTTTTAATAAGTGCACAATGCAGCTAAACTAACAAAACACTGATCTGCTCCAAGCATTGTAATACGGCAGCAGAGTAATGAATCTTGGCATGCAGAACGGAGTTGTGCATGGGTATGTGATGCTCAGCCAAAGGGATGTAATAATTTTTCCAGAATTATTTGAAGTTTGAATTCTGATTTCTGAAGATGCTTTTTTGGCTAATTGCCTTTAGAAGAATTTTGTTTCAAAAGTATGTTTCAAACAGTACTTACAAGCCTTTATCTCTTATTTAGTGTGTAATGATTATATCTATTTTTTTTAGACTGTTGGAAATGTGATCTGCTCAAACGACGGAATGAAAGTAGTCTATTGGTATAATTCATAGGATTAGATACTATGATTCTAACACTGCCAAAGCAGAAGGCTTCCTCTGTATTTGTGTGTGTGTCTGTGTGTCATAGCTCTTAAACAAGGACAAATCTGAACAGAGTCAGGTGCATATCCAGAAATAATCAGGGAGTGTGTGTGTTTGAAATTTAGCCTTCGTCACATTGCTGGGGTTCCCTAGCTGAAAGGAAAACGCCTTTAAAGGAAAATTCAGCACTTTCCTGTCTAGCGACTCTTGTTGGTCCAGTGGCAGTGTCACCAGCAGGGTAGGTTGGAGGTATTTGGTTCAAGTCCACTATGAACTAGTATTATCCTTTCACTTCTCTGAATCTTTGCATAGTGTTTACATTTAATTATACATGTACCAGGGAAAGAAGAAAACATGGAGTAATTTTAACTCATTAAAATGTAATTAAATACAAGCATTCATGCATACTTACACAAAAACAGATTGTTTTCAGAGCATGGCTATGTATCTGAAGACCTTTCATTAACAGAGTAAGTTGGGTGCATAAAGAGCACTTGTTTTGTAAAACTGCAGCCCGTGTATTTTATAGTGCTATAAACCACATCTTGCAAGCAGTGTTTTAAAATGCAGTTGTGAATCATAACATTTAGTACTAAATGGTTGACCTTGATACTTGGTGCATAGGCAGGTGGTGAATTCCCATTGCAAAAGAAAACAATGCAAACTCACTGTAAGAGATGAAAAGTGTGCAGGCGATTAGCATGCTGAACAATATTATAATGAGCACAGTAATGTCCTCTTTGAAACTCAAAAATGTATACAAATAATGCAGATATCAATGTTGCAATCCAAAACCAGAAAATGGAATACACAAGGAAATGGTGGTGTTCTGGGAGAACAATGATAAAGGAAAAAAAACGGCATATTTGTTGCACCCATCACTATCTCTGTGCATAAGAGGTGTCTGTAGATGCAGCTGTACATGGTGCTTTAGATGCATGCCCCTTAGGGCTTGTACATAGCACAGTACCTGCATGGTGTATAGACTGCACTGTACAAGACGTACATAGCTGCATGTCCTGTAGATGGGGCTGTGCATGTCACCATAATTGCATGTTTGGTGCACCCATCACTATCTGTGTGCATAAGAGGTGTCTGTAGATGCAGCTGTACATGGTGCTATAGGTGCATGCCCCTGAGACAGGCTTGTACATAGCATCGTACCTGCATGGTGTATAGACTGCGCTGTACAAGACAAATGTAGCTGCATGTCCTGTAGATGGAGCTGTACATGTCACCATATCTGCATAGTGTACAGATGGGACTCTACATGTCACCATACCTGAATGGCATGCAAATGGGACTGTACATGTCACTGTACCTGCATGGCTTGCAGATGGGACTGTACATGTCACCATACCTACATGGTGTGCAGATGGGACTGGACATGTCACTGTACCCGCATGGTGTGCAGATTGACTGTAGATGACACTCTACCAGCATGGTTAGCATATATGAATGTGCAAGGCTCCATAGTTGCATGGTAGCTGCACCAGAGTGCACTGTCAGTGATAGCATATAAGCCATTATTTTTCTTTTTATAATTTTTTTTTTTGCGTGTTGTTTTGTTCCATCTTAGCCTGAAAAATTCAGCCCCCTCCAACAGCTGCTTGGACTCCTTCATTAACCCCTATCATAGTAGACCTCTTCAACACCTTGCATTATTCTCATGAAACATACACTTTCCACATGAAAATTGCTTCACAGAAATTTTAAACTTGAATATTAATGCATTGTTGGGTTTTTGGGTGGATGGGGTTGAGAGCTGGGCACTCTCATACCATCGTGGATGGCTGGGTTAGATTTTCCATTTTTGTATTCTCTCTCTGTCTGGCAGTTGACAGGTGCATATGTCTACAACACCAAGTGGAAGTGCTGATGGGTAATCCTGCCTAACCACAGCCATGGCTATAGTGTTTACACAGCTTAGTAGGCTACACTTCCCTCATTTTCTTTGCCTGACCTTGCCTCATGTCTGTATAGTATGTGGCAATCACAGCAGAACTCAAGACTGTACCTTTTCTGTACTGTCATTTCAGTCCCATTCCTTCCTTGCTAATTTCTCCAGTTCTGGGACTGCTATTCAAACATAGGTTCACTGACTCTCCTTAAGGGCTTTATCCTACTGTACCACAGCTCTATCAGGAATTAATCCAGTGATGTTCTAACAGACACTGACCAGGCAGTACTGGGCGAGTACAAAGTTGTCAGTCACCTTGGCAACTATATGTGAAGTAAGTCATTATTGTGGGGCTTCCATAGTGTTTGAAACTGTTTTTACTGTGTTTTTTTCTGTCAAAGTAACTTCTGTGGACTGGTAGATTTACTGGCTGCCTGTCTTCCTGGGAAAGGAGCACCATTTTTGGCTTGACCATGGAACAGATTGTCGGTCCTTATTCCAGCCACAAAAAAAGAAAGTTAAGCAAACTTATTCCAGCAACAGCAAGAAAAAGTTGAGCATACAGCCTTTGCCACCATAGCTGGGTAGCAGTTTGCCTCAGCCACAGGTAGGTGGCTCTGCTGTGGTAATTTGTTGTACCTCAGACCGCTCCTATTTTAACCCAAATCCCTCTGGTGTGGCATGGACAACCACCAAGGACTGAGGGTTAGCCATGTCCTCAGCAGCTGTTGGAGTCCCTCACTGGGCAAGGGAGAGCCACTCTTGTTGCCTGGAAGATGGAACATGGATGGTTTCACTATTATGTCAGAATGCTGTGGCCATTCCTGTGGAAGCATCAGCTGCCTTTGGAAACACAGTTGGCCTCATTTTTCTTGTCAAAAAGAAACGGAAAAACAAACCTGTATCTACTCCTTCTCAAATATTATTGGATGGGAATAATTTACTGGGACTGGCTCAGGGCTCAATTTAGGCTATTGAGACTTTTTGCAGAGTTGAGTCTGGTGAAAGAAAAGGGAATGCCTTTTTTCCTGAAGAGATTCAAGATTTTGAACAGGAAGATGCAGGGCTGGATTCAGGGTATTGTCCTCTGATATCAGATTCAGAGGAGAGATCCATTTCTGATTCTTCCTGTGGGGGGGGGGGTTCTTTCTCTGCGACTATTGCTAGAATGGCCAGTTGTTTCCAGTGGGGAGAACACCTAGGTTTTTAACTCCCACAGATAATGATTTTCTAGAACCTACACCCATTCCTCCTATCCTGTCTGCTTCAGGTGATGTCCTACTGCCTGCAGTTTTCCTGATATCCAGCCAGCAGTTCCTAAAAACACAGACAGAGGATGTATGAAGTTTTTTAAATTTGTATTCACTATTCTCAAACCTGACCAGCAGCTTGTAGCCTTACTTGACTCCACTGCTGCTAAGTACTTCGTTCCAAAACTACTCTTTCTAATAAGGATGGGAAATTATTGATGGGAAAGGGAAACGTGTATACTTCTGCAACTTTAATTTTTAGAATTTTAAATTGTCAGGATTGTACGTTCGGTCTGACATGTGAAAGTATGAGGAATGTTTCATCTACAGTTTATCATGAAGAAAAAAACTGCTTTAAATAACTTTGTTCTATTGTACAGGTCACTACTCCGTGTTTGCAGTATGTGTATGATTCTGTTGATACTTAAAGGCTATGGCCACAGGTTCTTTTTTTTAAGGAGTTTTACTTGACTGCATTCTCAGAACCTGCTAGATTATTTAAAAAAATAGATTTTAAATTCTCCCTTGTTTAGAGATTTATTGTTTGGCTGCTCTGCTGCAGGGGTGATCAAAAATTGTGATAAAGGGGAAAACTGATCCAGGGAATCTCTAAAATATGTTTGTTAGCCCTCCTTTTCCAAATTGTCCAAAGGATTCTTTCTCCTCATCCAGTTTTGTCAAACAAATAAATTAACAGAATAAATAGTTTCAACAGAATTCAGGTAAACAGATATTTAAGAAGTAGCACAATGTTTCCAAAAAGTAGTCTCAAACCTCTCAAAACCAAGGGCAGTCCAGCAAATCAGAATGACTATTCAAGAGATCTTGTGAACCCCCCCCCCCCCACCTCTCCTGTTTGGTATCTACTTCTCTGAAGTACAGGCTAACACAGAAGGCCTCTGGCTAATGAAGTTCGCAGATGACTGCAAACTAGGAGCCATAGTCAAATACCCAAATTATGTGGACATCCTACAGAAGGGCCTCACTGATACAGATGCCTGGTGTCAGAGGCATGGCCTCAAGCTCAATGCCAAAAAGTGTATTGTCATCCCCTTTGGTAAAAACTCTGTACCCATAAACGGCAGTCTACTTAACGCCGAATGTGTGATAGAGACCTTGGCACCCAAGTGGACAGTAGTCTCTCCTTTGATAATCACATCGCCACAGTAGTCAAGAAATCCTATGTGGCACACCTCATCACAAAAGGGTTCTCATCCAGGAAAAAAGAGGTCATTGTTCCTCTCTACTTGGCACTCATTAGACCAATTATATAGAGTACAACTCCCCTTTTGGAATGTACCTCACAAGACATCTACAGCAGGTGCAAAGGCCACAGAAGTACCTCACAAAGAGGATTACAGGCCTCAAACAGATGCCCTACACTGGCAGTCTCAAAAAACTCCAGCTTTACTCTGTAGCATATCACCTACTCCGAGGAGATCTCTGCCTAGCATATAAAGCTATGTTAAACCCAGAGCTGTTGGACATGCTACACCTTAAGAAGTCACAATCCCTCCGAGCCACACACTCTAGGGCCCTAAACCTCATCACCACAATAAACAGGACATGCCAGAGGGATAGATTCCTGTCCCAGAGACTTCCTATACTCTGGAACAAGGTAGCCATCTATGTCAAGCAAAGTTCCTCATTAGCACTCTTCAAGAAAAGTCATGATGAGTGGATGGGAAATAGGAAATGCACACTGGGGATCGCTTCTGTCTCTCTGCTGGACAGTGGCACAGGAAACTAACTTTCTTGGGTGGCATAAGCCAGGGAACCTTGTTGGCTAGGCTTACTTAGGCCCTTGGGCCAATAGCCTAGTACCTACCTAGGAACCTATGAACCCTGACCCTCTTTCTCTGCCAGAAAGTCTGAATCTCCATTTTCCTCTTTGGCAACAGATTGTTTCAGATAAGTGGGTTCTGAAAATCATTCAAGCGGTTTACAGATGACAGTGGGAGGAAATTCCCCCTTTCCAGGGGGTCATTCCCCATCCTGCAGATCAGACTTAATTTCCTTCTGTTCATCACATGCTGACCCTAGGAATGATAGAACCTGTTCCTCCTTCCCAGGTGGGAAGAGGTTATATTCAAGGATGTTCCTAGTGCCAAAGAAAGAAAATACTTGGAAACCAGTTCTGGATCTTTCTTTCCTAATCCTGTTTGTGATCGTACCTGTCAGTCTCCTCCTTTGGACACAGTAGAAGAGTATTTGGGGGTTCAGTTCAAGCAGGCTTATTATGTACAACACATCACAATAGAAGTTTACTGACATTAACTTAAATAACTTGTATACAAACTAACTACTGCAGTCATACATGCTCACTCTCTGGCTGCACTGTTAAAATGGTACTGGGAATAACACATGCCTGGTATTAATATGTGCATGTTTAGTCCTTGATATGTTCTTAAAGACACATCACATACACTCTTATCTACATCCTTCCTCCTGAGAAATAGATCATGCAACGTTATGAATCTATTTGGCATGCAGACATTACAAGTAGTTCTTTATACATATACCTAGCCTTGTATAATTGCATGACATATAATATATATACAGTTATGTCCATGTTGCTGCGTATTTCATACTGGGCCTGGATATTCAACCATATCATGTGACATAAAACCAGGAATTAGGTTTCACAACTGGAGCGGTCTCTACAGAATGTTCAACCTTAGAAGTATTTGGAACATCTTCAGGAATGGAATTAGTGGTTGAAACAAACTCTGGGATGGGAACAACGTCTGGTTTGCTCCGAGATCTAGAGCCTGTATCACAGGAGCAAGGCTGCAATGATGATTCTGGTACAAGAAGAAGATGCCTCTGATTTCTCCTGTACTCCACACCCTCAGATTCTACAAGTGAGGATCTCAGCTTGGCACATATGCCTGTAACTTGACTAATCCGGTCAAGACCTTTCGTCATTTGTATCCTCACTGTCTCTCCTTCCCTCAATGGACAAAGAAATCTGCTCGATTTATCATAACTGGACTTCTGGATAGAATACTTCTCGAATAATTGAGTCTTGAAGGTTTTGTTGTTAGCTTTAGGCCTCAATCAACTGGAACTAATAGGTAGCATTGTTCTGGTTTGCCTGGATAGAAGTCTTTGAGCAGATGAGTCAAGTACTATCATCACGGGGTATGTTTCTGAGATTAAGTAAATTCAGAGAGACATCAGTATTGTCACGCTTTGTCCTTTCGAGTAATTGCTTTGCACTTGCATGGCACGTTCAGCTAGCCCATTCGACAGTGGATATTCTGGACTGCTAGTAACATGTATGAAGTCCCCATTCTCTTACAAATTTCTGAAACAACTGACTTGTAAATTGAGTACTATTGTCATAAATAACTTTGTGTGGACTGCCATTGACTGAAAAATGATGTTTCAACTTGGTAATAACAGTAGTGGATGTTCGGTTAGGTAGTAAGTCAATCTCAAACCAATTCGAATAAGAATCTACCAATACTAAGTAGTGTTGATTGTCCCACTCATAGATATCAGTGGCTACTGTTGACCAAGTTAGTTCAGGAACTTGACTTAGCTGAAGTGGTCCACCTTGCAAATGCGGTCTGGTTACTATTGCATACTGAACAAGAAGAAAGTATTTTATCGATGTCTTTCAGTAATGAAGGCCAAAATACTAGTTCTCTCACTTTCTCTTAGTGGATGTGGAACCTGGGTGACCACGATGCAAAATCTGGGTATATTGTTGTAGGGAAGCAGGAACAACATTTTCCGAACCTTTGAAAATAATACCATCTTCCATCAACATTTCATCTCTGTAAGTAAAATAAGTTTGCACTTCAGGTGGTACACTAGATTGCTTTGTTGGCCATCCAACATTAATGTAGTGATTGAGCTTTTGCAAAATTGGATCAGTCTTTGTGTGATCTCTCAACTCGAGCCTAGTGGTAGAAAAATGACACACCACCATCAAGTGAATGTCAAAATTCTCAGCGTCAGGCTCTTCTGTTATATTTCTGGATGATCTGGGTAAGGTATCAGCCAGACCATTTTGAAGTTGTACTTTTACAATTTGAGCATCATTCTTTGTAATCTCGCTGGAGGTGAATGCTTAGGCTTCTTTAGAATAGTAACTAGAGGTTGGTGGTCAGTTTCAGTCTGAATAGCTCAACCATAAATATAATCATGAAACTTGGAACATGCAAATACTATTGCCAAAAGTTCCTTTTCAAATTGGAGCATATTGCATCTCTGTTTAGGTAAGTGTTCTCAATGCGTAGGCTGCTAGCCTGCCTTCTTGGAAAATAACTGCACCTAAACCAAATTTTGAAGCATCACTGGAAACGAGTGACTGGTTTGTTCACATCATATCTTAATGTAGGTGGGGGGGGGGTGACAATTTTATGCTTAAGGTCTTCAAATGCCTTCTAGTGCTGTTCTAACTATGACTATGTAACATTCTTGCACATCGGCTCTTAAAGTTGCCGCCAGCTCACTGAAGTCCAATATAAACTTGCCTGAATAGCTGTCCATGCCTAGGAAACGCCATAGAGTTTGAACATCATCCGGTGCTGACATCTCGATAATAGCTGCTTGCTAGGTCGAGTCTGGCTCAAGCCAGTACTGGTAAATAAATGACATACATGTGTAAGTTCTGGTAGTCTGAATTTGTACTTCAGGGGATTGAGCTTCAAGTTTACTTCATGTGTTCTGTCTAGAACTCTCTTGGGTTTCTGTCATGCTCTGCTTCACCATTGACTCCAACTAGTAAGTCATCTACTATTATGGAACAAGGATAACCCGAAAAAATTTGCTCCATTGCAGGCTGGAAGACTTCACTTGCAGAATTTATTCCAAATGGCATCCTTAGGAATCTGTATCTGCCAAATGGGGTACTAAAAGTGGTTAGCAATGAGGATTTGCGATCAAGCATCACTTGCCAAAATTAAGTCTTTGCATCCAAGACAGAGAAAACCATGGCATTTGGTATCAGGGCTGCAAGCTCTTCGACTGTGCACATTGGATGATGTGTTCTTTTCAATGCTTTGTTCAGATCTCTTGGGTCAATACATATTCTGATTTCGTCTGAGCCTTTTTTGTGAGCTGCTACCATAGATGATACCCATTCAGTTGGTTCTGTAACTGGACAAATTACACCTTGCTGCACCATTTTATCCATCTGAGCCTTAACTCTGTCCTGCATAGCTATCGGAACTCTTCTTGCTGGTCTGACTACTGGCGTGACCTCTAGGTTTAACTTCATGGAATACACAACTGGAAGTTTGCCCAACTTATCGAAAACAAACATCAGTATAGTCTGAGAAAATGGCTTCAGAAAAATTACAACTAGGAGATGCACTTGTGTGATGAACTTCTTTGGTAAAAGAAAGCAGATCCATTCTCAGTGTCTTTGAGACCCAATAAATACTGTACTGGTCTTCGGACTACATAGAATAACAAGCTGTAACAGTTCCTGACCAAATTCTTCACCTCCATGAGCAACAAGTTTCGCAGTACACCACATTGACTTGGTCATTAGTTCTCACTTTAGCAAATGTGTCTGCTGATATAATATTACACTTTGAGCTTTGTCTACTTTAAGCTCTGTGGATTTACCATTGATCCAGACTGTACAAAACACTTCACTCTTTGCCAATAAATTTACTGCATCAACTCTCTCACCAACTACTGACACCATCTACATAGAAAACTGACTCCTACTTGATCAACTTGCTTTTTTGTGTGAACCTTCTTTGTAACTGTGTGAGGTTTACTTGATTTGCAAAATTTTTGAAAATGGTTCCATTTTTTACACTTGTGACATTGCTGACCAAATGCTAAGCATTTCTCTCTCTCAGATTCATGATTGACATCATAGTTGTGACAGTTAAAAATAAAGCTAGACTTGGGTTTTGCTGATTCATGTTTGTACAGCACTGAGGAACATGCTCTTTTAACTGAACTACTCTAAGAACTTGCTGGAAAACTATGTGGTGTCCTTGGTGAGCCAGCAAGCGTTGTGGCTGCCATGTGCTTAGGCCTATTTCAGTTAACCACATGTTGCATGCTGTCCACATTTGCTCTGGAGCCTCCTGAAACCATGCTCTTGTCACTTGCAAGCATATTTGTGTGCCTTTCTGTAACTTCATGGATCTGACAAATGTCTATAGCTTTACTCAGTGCTAAATCACTTTCAGGAAGCAAAATCTTTTTCTCAGCAGCACTATTAATACCACACGAGTCTGTCCTTTATTAACTCATCTTTTAAGTTACCAAGCCAACACATTTTGGCGCTGTTTCTCAGGTCAGTTATATAAGCTGCAAATGTTTCCCCTGGTTTCTGATCTCTTGTGCAAAACAAATGCCTCTCTAATATAATATTTGTCTGCGGGTTACACATTTCTCTGAACTTGCGCTTCAAACATTCGGGGTCTTCCCTTGATTAAGTCTATACAACAATATGTTGATTTTCACCTTCTCCCTCATGTACTGCTGGTGCATACACAAATGAACACTCTCTTTCTATGGCCTCTGACCCAGCTAGTTTTACCAAAATGAATGTCCTGGTGCATGCATCTTTATCTGAGTAAGCTGCTTGTATAAAAATATACTCTTGCTCAAATATTCTCCAATTCTCTGCAATATTCTGATCAAATACAAGTGGAAAGGACTTTCAAATTCCGTCCGCCATATTAACATATACCAGTGAAGAGTTTTAAAAATAAGCATGAACACACACACGTGCCAGAAATTTATGTCAGTATTTGTAACTTTGCCCAATAACACAACAAGCCTCTGTGTAACTGAAGTTCGCGAAATAAGTCTCTTGGTCACTGTAATACTGTTAATTACTGTATTTCAAGAAATCACCTCTTAGTATAATAGACATATCAAATAACTGCACAATATGAATAAAGTGGGCAAGAGAAGCTCAGAGTCAATAACTTATCGAAGTAATTGCACTTTACAAATTAAGTGTACACAGCACACTGAAACTTTCCCAAAATAGAGGTACCTTGCTAGGCAATTTACAGTTCATGGTGTACGAAACACTCTGTAATGGTGGCACTTTGTGAATAGACAAATCCAGCACAAGAAACTTTTTGAAATAGCTATACTTTGACTGTACTTCACAAAACAGTTGCACTTCCCACACAAACTCTTCGGAACACATGCACAGCAATAAGCACACACTGTAAGCACTTTTACACACTTTGAGATACTTCAAATAACTCTAGTTATGCCCTTAATACAATACGAAGTCATAGTTATGCCAAAACACAGCACTTTGCCAATAAACATGCAGTCACTTTGCTTTATTTATGCTTTAATGTGCCCTTTTCTCCCCTATTATATTCGTTTTGATCACGTAATCTCTTTTCATGCCCCTTGTACTTTTCTTGGGCTCGTTTTACTCTAAACATGGCCGTTTTGCCTTAAACCTGCTCGTTTTGCTTTTCTGATAACTGTTTTGTCAAATATCTTAATTCTAAACATCTCCCTTAATAAACCTTTTGTGCCTCCTGCTTGCTTAATAATGTGGTTTGTGTCCTTGTAATTCTCAGTTTTATCTTTTTTTTAATAAAATATGCAGTTTGTGTGAATTCTCGTTCCCTTTGATTCTTTTCTGGCTCTTTCATGCTCGTTTCTCTTCGTTCACCTTCACTGTCGTCTCTGCACCTCATTCTGGCTCTTTCATGCTCGTTTCTCTTCGTTCACCTTCAGTGTCGTCTCTGCACCTCATTCTGGCTCTTTCATGCTCGTTTCTCTTCGTTCACCTTCACTGTCGTCTCTGCACCTCATTCTGGCTCTTTCATGCTTGTTTCTCTTCGTTCACCTTCACTGTCGTCTCTGCACCTCATTCTGGCTCTTTCATGCTTGTTTCTCTTCGTTCACCTTCACTGTCATCTCTGCACCTCATTCTGGCTCTTTCATGCTCGTTTCTCTTCGTTCACCTTCACTGTCGTCTCTGCACCTCATTCTGGCTCTTTCATGCTCGTTTCTCTTTGTTCACCTTCACTGTCGTCTCTGCACCTCATTCTGGCTCTTTCATGCTCGTTTCTCTTTGTTCACCTTCACTGTCGTCTCTGCACCTCATTCTGGCTCTTTCATGCTCGTTTCTCTTCGTTCACCTTCACTGTCGTCTCTGCACCTCATTCTGGCTCTTTCATGCTCATTTCTCTTCGTTTACCTGCACTGTCGTCTCTGCACCTCATGACTCTGGATGTCATTCTCTGGAATCCCGGTTCTGACACCATGTCGCGCTCCTACTTTGAACACAATAGAAGAGTCTTCGTGGGTTCTGTTTAAGTAGCTTTAGTATATACAAACACATCATGATAGAAGTCGACTGACTTTAAGTAACTTGTATACAAACTAACTACTGCAGTCATACATGCTCACTCTCTGGCTGCTCTCTCAAAATGGCACTGGGGAACAGCATGTGCCCGGTATTTATATGTGCATATTCAGTCCTTGATATGCTTCTTAAAGACACAGCACATACACTCTTATCTACAGTGCTCAAATTCAAAATTATGTCACTTCACAACCTGTTACCTCCTCTTCCTCTTTCAAGTTTCCTGGTAACACTAGACTTAAAAGATGTTCATCATCACGTCCATCTTCATCCAGATTCCAGATGTTTCTTAAGCTTTTGTGTGCCTAAATCACACTACCATTTTTTTGCCTTACCATTTGGACTATCCATTGCACCACGAGTGTTCCACAAGTGTCTAGCTTCCATTATAGCTTAATGCCAGCTATAGGGTATCCACATTTTCCATATTTAGATGACTGACTTATCTTTGCAGAGTCTCTTTCAAAATGTCATGAGTCTCTGTCTTAGGTGACAGATATGTTGCATAAGCTAGGACTCCAATAGAACATTCAAACATCTTTCTTTGTAGGTTCATAGGTGTTTACTAGGGTAATGACCACAACAGCCTTTTTAAGCCTAGCCATGCATCCCAAATCTCTGACCAGTTCTGATACCCTTGATAAGTGTAAGCATGGGCCTGGGAGATGAACCATTTACAGGTTACCTGTGTCCATTAGCGACATATGTGCCAAGCCAGGGATGTATTTCCTGTTCCCCATCCAGTTGTCCAGGTTCCATTTGAACTGGGTTAGGCAATAACTCTGCTTCACATAGATGCGGAGCCTGTTCCAGAGACAGGGTAATCTCTGGGGATACATACCTGTATCTCCAGGAGGTCCTATTTATATTACAAGCAAGGTTTAAGTCTTTAGAACAGGTAATTCTAGTGCTGTTTGATGGACCTCCTGCATATCCACAAAACAGAGTGGAGTCTGACAATTCCCTGCATGTCAGAGATAAATTTCCCCTCAAAAGCTTGTAAGAGACAGAATATAGGGACAGAGCCTTGAGGTGGTATGTATAGGACATTTTACTTGAGCCCTGTATTCTTCTAATGAGGAACCTCTGTGGACATTCCAGTTGCTGGATATGCCTGGTTAGGTACATACCAAAGGGGGGGGCACTGTGCTCAATGATAGGTCTGATCAATGCCAAATACAGTGGAAGAATGACTTCCTTGGACTTGGATGCCATAATTTTGTTTATAAGTTGCACAACATAGAAGGATTTCCTCACCACTGTAGACATGGGATGGTCAAAGGCTAAATTACTGTGTGTCCGTAAGTCCCTGACTACTGGGTAAACTCTAAGAGGTATGCTGTCAATATGACAGGGGTGGATGACTTCCCAAGGATACTATTATGCATTTCTTGGCATTTAGTTTTAGTCCATGGCTCTGCCACTAGTTTTGTGTCTGCCCCACATTGAGAATATTTGTGTCAGTTTGAGATTCAATGATGACTCCTAATTCACAGTCATCTGCAAATTTAGTCAGTCTGAGACCACTGACATTGGCCTTGACTGCAGACAAGTAAATGCCAAAAATCAGTGGTCCGAGGATGGATCCCTGAGGGACACCACTTGTGACTGGCCTCTTTGAAGAGGTGGACTCACCAGTTCTAACTTTGTGTCCTGTCTGTGAGCCAGTTGGCTATCCACTGGGTGACATACGAGTTTGTACCTAAACACTTGAGTTTGTCAACAATGCCTGAGTGTGGGGTATTATGTCAAATGCCTTGGCCAGGTCGAAGTAGGCAGTGTGAACTATTTTGGCCTCATCCATTGCTTTGGTGACCTGCTCAAAGAAGTCCACCAGGCTGAGTAGGCATGATCTGCCCTTGACAAAACCAAACTGTGTCGGGTCCAGTGAGGTTTACTATATCACTGTTGATCATTTCCATGATAATTATTTTCATGGCTTTACATACAAGACAATTGAGACTTATGGGTCTGTAGTTTCCAGGGTCTGTAAACCATTTACACCTTTGTGCAGAGGAATGACAGTTGCTGTCCTCCATTCATGCGGTGCAAAGCGTGTTTGGAGGTTATAGTTGAATAGCAATTCCAGAGGCTCTGATAAGGTCATATTTCATGCTATTTAGAAGGCATCCTGGGATATTGTCTAGGCACTTTGATGCAGTGTGCTTAGCTTTAAAGAGAGTGTTAAGGACTTGTTTCCTAGTGATAGGGGGAGTTATATTTGATGGTATTTCCTGAGAGAGGGAGAGGGGCAAAGTTGGAGCGGAATTTATCAGCCAATATGTTTGCTATATATCTATTGGCTCAGTATATATGTGGCTCCATTAAGAATGAAATCTGCACACAATTGTGTATTGCCTTTGAGACTACGGACATAGCTA
This sequence comes from Protopterus annectens, assembly GCF_019279795.1. Taxonomy (NCBI): domain Eukaryota; kingdom Metazoa; phylum Chordata; order Ceratodontiformes; family Protopteridae; genus Protopterus; species Protopterus annectens. Next base: position 1,117,897,619 of record NC_056748.1, read on the forward strand.
AATAAGGCTTTGTGGTTGTCCTTGGCCTGGGAGGCCAGATTCACCTCAAATTTGGCTTTGGTAGCCATTATTTGTCCACTGAGATGTTTGTTTATTTTGAAAGTGCTTTTATCCTGCTGGGTGCTGCACCTCCTAATTTTTGCCATGATTTTCTTCCTCCTGTCATACAGCCTACTGATTTTGTGATTCCACCAGGGTGGCTTGTTTTTTTGAGTTGGCTCTATATTACTTCATGGTAGGTATAGCTGCCTCTCTGCAGCTATTAAAATGCTTGTATAGGGTTTCTGTGAAAAGTTTTAGATAGGCAGCAGTGTTATCAGGGTTTATGGGAGCTTGAAATTTTACCAGGTTACCACTTAACAGCAGTAGGTTAGCCTTAGAGTAGTTCCTGAATATTCCAGGTTTAGCTGCTGGTCCAGGTTTTATTTTTACTTCGGAGAAGACCATTTTGTGGTCTGACCTTGCCAGAGAAGACATTAGAGTAGGGGGTGTGCAGCGTACTCCCATATTAGTGAGGACAAGATCCAGTATGGCTGCACCCCTGGTTGGTGTAATGACTATCTGGTTCAGGGAGTTTGTTTTCCCAAAATCTATGAAGGTACATTTGGTGTCGTATAGGATTCCCAGTTAATAATGGGGTAATTAAAATCGCCCATGAATATGGTATTGGGTTGGATGGTTAGTGTTTCTCATAATCTTAAATACATGGTATGGGTTTCTTGGGTCATAGAGTGGGATATATAATTGGCAAAGAAGTGATATTGGATTTTTCCTGTGGTGATTTGAACTTTGAGCAGCTCAAGTGCATTGTCCTGTCTGACTCCCTCACACAGGATTGTGTTCCTGGGTTGTCAGGTAGGCACCTGTGTACAAAGGGCTTTTCTTCCACAGGAAAAATAGATTTTTATCTAGATCTATTTCCAAGGTTTTCCACTCAGGCTTCGGTCACTCTGAGGGAATGCCTGCGAATTTTGGGTCTCATGGTATATATGATTCTTTGACACTCCATGCAAGACTCCGCATGAGAAAGATGCAGTGATATCGGAAATATCTTTGGTCCCAGCATCAATGTTCTTGGTCATTTCAGATCCCTGTTCTGGTATTTGTCGGAAGATCATTTGTAGTTGGGAGAATAGTTATCCTTAAATTCAGGTCTCCCCTTCTCTGTCCTGCTCCAAAGCAGTCAGTCACCACAGACTATATCCCCAAATAATTTAGCTGAAGTAATTGCTACCACTTTGCAAACTGCAATAGCCCCATTATGGTAATCCATTTCTGACCTGCATTATGCCATTTAACATATTTAGAAGTCTCTGTGGACCTTAGAGGTGTATGTTGAGAACTTGAGAAAAAAATATAAATCAAAGATGGTCTTCATACCATGTTTCCCAAAGTGAAGCAGTTAGACACTTTCAGTAAACATTACATAGCTTGATATTCCTGTTAGGCAGGTGATGAAGACAACTTAATCATCAGAGGCTTAGAAGAGGAGTACCAATCCAACAATTTGTTAGAAGCAATTAAATTACTCCGATAGATGTCTCTGCCAAACCTTAAACCTCTACAAGGTCATTCTCGTGCATAACATATGTGTGCCAGTACAATTTGTTCCACTAGTTTCTATGAAACTAAAAGTGATATTCAATAGAGGGTGTCAAAACAACTGCTAATTACCCAAAGAAGTAAGAATAGAAAGATGCCACCAGCCTTTCAGCTTCCGACAGTGCACAATATTAAATTCAAGATGCATCATCTGTCATTAGTTTCCTTCTCTTCAAAATGTTTCTAATTATAAAGCTAATAAAATACAACCTTCACCTTTTGGTGATGAGCTTTTCTGAAGCTTCCATGTTTCCTGTTGGAATGTTGTAATTTCATTGCTGACTGACGTGTCTGTTTTTACAAACAGCAGTTTCTATTCTGATAATATTATGTTTCCCCCAATTACTTTTCCTGTAAGGAGCAGTTGTGTTTCTATTTCAGGTGGACATTCCTTTTGGGATACTGTGGTATGAATCTTAATGTGTTCCCATTGGAAATTGCTTATTAATGCTGGATTAATGCTTGAAATTGCTTTATTAACTTCACTTTATAATGTTTGATCTCTGTAAACAATGAATAAAAACTTGTAGAAATAAGACCCAACACCCAGTAGCCAATACAAGCTTTATGTGCTGCTGATGTTTGGCCTCTGTCTCTTTGTAACGTATCTGGGACCACTATCCCTGGAATATTTTTGATGTTTCATCATGCATGGTGCTGCTTTGACAGTTATATCTGTGTGTGCTATCACGTTTGATGAACAATGTGTTGCCTTCAGTTATCAGAGACTACCACTTTCCATCTTAATTAAAACATTTACAGTTATCAGCAGTGCAGTTTATGGTTTGAATTGTATGAGAATGCTAGCATGACACTGCAAAACTATTTATCAGAGGTATAGTATTAAATGGCTGGATTTATACTTCAGATGCATGTTCAAAAGTATATGGAGTGCAGGAGCCATTTTGTTGAATCATTCTTTCCTCCATTTCCTTTATCTTGTGATTTATACAAGGCTCACAAATAAGCCAGTCCCCCATTGTCATCAAGGCTCACAAATAAGCCAGCCCTCATTTTCATCAAGGCTCACAAATAATCCAGCCCCCATTGTCATCAAGGCTCACAAATAAGCCAGCCCCCATTGTCATCAAGGCTCACAAATAAGCCAGCCCCCATTGTCATCAAGGCTCACAAATAAGCCAGCCCCCATTGTCATCAAGGCTCGCAAATAAGCCAGCCCCCATTGTCATCAAGGCTTGCAAATAAGCCAGTCCGCCATTGTGTCATCAAGGCTTGCAAATAAGCCAGTCCGCCATTGTGTCATCAAGGCTCGCAAATAAGCCAGTCCGCCATTGTCATCAAGGCTCGCAAATAAGCCAGCCCCCATTGTCATCAAGGCTCACAAATAAGCCAGTCCCCATTGTCATCAAGGCTCACAAATAAGCCAGTCCCCCATTGTCATCAAGGCTCGCAAATAAGCCAGTCCCCATTGTCATCAAGGCTCGCAAATAAGCCAGTCCGCCATTGTGTCATCAAGGCTCGCAGATAAGCCAGTCCGCCATTGTGTCATCAAGGCTCGCAAATAAGCCAGCCCCCATTGTCATCACGGATTACAAATAAAGCCAGTCCCCATTGTCATCAAGGATTACAAATAAGCCAGTCCCCAGTTGTCATCAAGGCTCACAAATAAGCCAGTCCCCATTGTCGTCAAGGCTCACAAATAAGCCAGTCCCCCTTGTCGTCAAGGCTCACAAATAAGCCAGTCCCCCATTGTCATCAAGGCTCACAAATAAGCCAGTCCCCATTGTCATCAAGGTTCTCAAATAAGCCAGCCCCCATTGTCATCAAGGCTCGCAAATAAGCCAGCCCCCATTGTCATCAAGGCTCGCAAATAAGCCAGCCCCCATTGTCATCAAGGCTCGCAAATAAGCCAGCCCCCATTGTCATCAAGGCTCGCAAATAAGCCAGCCCCCCATTGTCATCAAGGCTCGCAAATAAGCCAGCCCCCCATTGTCATCAAGGCTCGCAAATAAGCCAGTCCCCCATTGTCATCAAGGCTCGGAAATAAGCCAGTCCCCCATTGTCATCAAGGCTCGCAAATAAGCCAGTCCCCCATTGTCATCAAGGCTCGCAAATAAGCCAGTCCCCCATTGTCATCAAGGCTCGCAAATAAGCCAGTCCCCCATTGTGTCATCAAGGCTTGCAAATAAGCCAGTCCCCCATTGTGTCATCAAGGCTCACAAATAAGCCAGTCCCCCCATTGTGTCATATGCTATTATGAATATAATAAAATTCTGCTGCTGTATCCTATGCTCCTGTATAGTTGGTCAGATGTACATTTTATGAATTAATATGAAAGTTAATAGAGACAATGAGTGAGTTCTCCATTTGCTGCAGACTTGGTTATGTTTTTTAAACATGTTTGGATATATGCTTCATGTTTTATTATGTTTTGAGGTCAATTATTCCTAAGGCTGGGTGGCAGATTTGGCCAGCTTTCATGGTATAGATGCACCACAACAGAATGTTTAATTATCTTTTAATTAATCTCTACCTTTGGTACTAATATTTCAGAATCTGCATGGTTGCGTCCTGTAGAGAGAAAAACTAAACTGTAACTGAAGATGACTTGCATTGGAGAAACCCATAAATGCAGAGGTGTTTGCATGGGAACTGCTTTCAGTTTTAAAGAAAGAGGTCACTGATTAATGGTCATAGTGTAAAAGGAGAGATGATGCATATAGAAGTGAGCAAGTGGCCATATTTGTGAGGACAAGGTCAAGGAATTTGCTACCCCTGGTAGAATGGCTAACTGTAAAAGGTAGTTAGCATTTATAAAGTCAAGGAAGTGCTAGGATGCTGACATTGGCAGAGTAAGTCAGCCAGTTTATTGATAGATAATTGAAGTTCACATTTGAAAGGTGTTATTTTTAATGGTGATTTTGGGTAAAGTGATAGCTGTCATACAGCGAATGGGAGCATAAATGGTGATCTATAGCTGGGTATGAAGTGGTAATTAGTCTTCCTTATGGACATTTGGACATCTAGGAATTCAAATTTGATGTCTCAAGTCTCTCAGGTGATGATGATATTGTTGACAAATACATCCAATGATCTCCCACTAGTGCCAGTAGAAATGAAGTCATGATAGGAACTAAACCCAGGAATGGAGAGAGTGTGCCTTCATTGCTGTGAAACCCTGTCTGTAATCGGATGCATATACATTTGTTCAAGTTGCAGGACAACTTAAAATTCAGACATTTTTTGTTAAAATTTGTGGGGCTGAGAAGTTGTGTTAATTTGTTCTAAATTAGAATTTACTTGGTTAGAATGTCCAGCAGATGGGCACTGTCTAAAAAATTCACTATGGGGTGATAACCTTGGTAATAGAGGTGCAGACCATTCCTGTCAAAAGAGAAAGACTTGCCTGCCATCTTGTTTCAGTATGACAAACATTGGATCCCTTTAGAAAGAAACCAGCTACATAGTCAATTGTTGAAGTAAATTACCTTGCCATTTTATCTTGGCAACAATCTAGGTGATGGCAAAATACAATTCAAAACCTCTGGGTTTTTTTCCTGTCTCTGACACATGCATAGTAAGCCCAGTCATATCTTTCTGCATATCCCTCTTGGTAAAGTGTCTAAGGTCATTAACCCACAGGGAGTGCTATCAGGCCATAAGAATATTTGTCAGGACAGAGATTTAAGAGCATTTGTTAATCCCGGACTCTGGTCTTACAAAGATAGCCTAGTGTTACCCTATTCTAATCCAGCCTGGAGAGGGTGATTTTGGTTTCCCTGTCAATAGTCACCTATTACTAAAACATAATTCTGCATAGTTGAAGTCTCAAGGGATGCGACTCTTAGACGTATGCATGTACTGGCTTTGAGTATGGTGCTGTATGAACTAATGACCGAATTTTCTTAGTCTTTAGACTAGGAGGATTTAAGCAGTGGTTTAACAGATTTCCATGTAAGCTGGTTTAATGGAGGTTCTCTGCAGTGTGTGTGTGTGTTGCTCATTGAATGTGTACTGATGTGAGAAGGCAGCCTCTGAGTTAAATTCTCGCACCTCTCACAGGCTGAACTATTGTGAGGTAGGAGTATGACGTTATGGTTAGCATGAGGCGGTTACAACTCTGTCTCAAAATACCTAATGCTCAATAGGAGAGGTGCAGAAGCTAAATGAGGTTCAATAAAGATGAGAGAAGATGGAATATGAGAAAACTAGGTAAATATCTTGGTATAATACAGATGATAACGGATTGGACTAGAAAAGGGTGGTAGTACAAAGTACATGAAAGGGTACATCAATATGAATTATTACTACTAAAGAATTCACAACTGCAAAAAATGTAAAAGTAACAGAAAAATTGTGAGGGCCATATCTGTTGTATTTTCATATATAATGCATTTGATCATGATGGTCATGTACATACATTCTTATTTTATTGGTTTATTTTGTTTGTTTAATGAGGAAAAGAAATTGACAAAAAAATTAAACTGAACTGATTCACAAATATAGGTAATCACAGAAGTTATAAAGTCTGGGAGACAAGTGAAGCAATGAAAAAAATATTAAAGGAGAAAATCAAGTGTGGGATCATTTCAGCAGTAAATATTGGAGATAATCTGCAAGTAAAAATAGAGGATGGAAGTTGAAGTGACATAGATAACAAATGAGTTAGTTGAGGCGTCCAGTGGAAAGCAAGCTATAATTGGATTTTTGATGGAGGTGTATTTGAAGTTGTCCCTGAAAGTTTGGAAAGCGGAAATTTATTTTAGGTTGGGGAAGAGTGGAGGATTGCAGGGTCTGGGTGCAGGACTGGAGAAGGAGAGGTAAGAACAGTGCAGCACAGTTTGGTTTAGGAGGTCCGTGGTGATTGAGCCAACTGGGAGAATTTGCTAGGGTTGTATTCAGTGATTTTATTATGGAGCTGGCAGGAAGTCCCCTGAATGAAGTATGAAAGAAAGCTTATGAATAACTGAACTCTGAAAGTGACGAGGAAGTATTGGCGGAGTGGGGTCAGTGGTGGGAAATGAATTGGTGGATTTTGTTGTCAGTGGATGAGCTGTTTTAGTGGCTGTGGCTATGATGGGGTGGCCATATTTAAGTTGAGGTAGAAGGGGGTCCTTTGTCTACTGCAGCTCTTACTAGTCTGGAGAGAAAAAGTGATGTTTTCCAACAACAATAAAAGACCATTGATCTTTTTGCAGGTAATTATGAAAGTGAAGTGCCTAGTCTAGCTGTTAGCCTAGCTATTTAAAGGACGTGGTAGTTTTTGTTGGGGTACCACTGGGATCTGCAATGCTGAGATTGTAGGACTGTTCTGCTTTTCTGAGGTTCCAAATAACATAGTTTTGTTTTGTAGACGTTTGAGTAACTTATGGATGTTTAAGCAAGAATTAAGGAGTGAAGATCAGATGGAAGCTGGGTTTGAATAGTTGTACATGATGGACTGGATTGAAGTATAACCATATGTCATAAAAGTAAAGAGCGATAGGAAGGTTAGGGAGGCCAAAGGATAGCTTGTTAATAAAAATTCAAAACAACCCTGAGGTGAATATGGAGGCCAGGGCAGATCTTTGGTAAAAGTTGTTTGAGATAGATATGAGTCAGTTTTGACTCTGAAATACCTATTTCTTATGAAATTTTGGAATCCGTTGCTGGAGCTAACTCCAGTTTTTCGTTGGAATATATATATATATTTTATTTTATTTTTTTTTTACCAAGATCACTAGGAACTTGATCTTGATGTTAGTAATATCTAGGACACGATACTTAAAACCTCTCATTTGTAAGTCACTTATGTTGAATTTATCCCACTTTATCTTGCATAGTGCATCTGCTATAGCTGTGTTTCTTTAGCAAAAAACTTGTAACCCTGTTTTCACCTAGTGGCTGTTGAAACATTGTACTTGCAAGTCATTTTTTTATTGGTTAATTATGCAATTTTATTCCAGTTAAGACTGCATCCTACACCTGTCATAGCTTTTTTTTTTTTTTTTGGGCGGGGGGCTCTGTCCCAAATTCCAATATCAAATATTTGCAGATTATGTTTGAAATAATAGAATGTATTCAGTAGCTGCATAGTAGCCAATGCCACATTGGTTTCCTGCCAGCCATACAAATATCACTGTACCTACACTAGTTAATAGTAATTCTTTACTGGATGGATTGCATTGTTTCCAGCAAGCTTCAAAAAATAGTATTAGAATTAGGTTTGGGGGGGAGGCTTGTAGTTAGTGGTTTTCTAAGCTTTTTATCCTATTGAATTGCACTTGAAAAAAATGAGCTCTGGCTGGGCCATTCCAAAACTTTAATTTTCTTCTGGTGAAGCCATTCTTTTGTTGATTTGGATGTATGCTTGGAGTCATTGTCATGTTGAAAGGTGACATTTCTCCATCTTCAGCTTTCTAGCAGATGCCTGAAGGTTTTGGGCCAAACAGGACTGGTATTTGGAACTGTTCATAATTCCCCTCCACCTTGACTAAAGCCCCAGTTCCAGCTGAAGAAAAGCAACCCCAGAGCATATTGCCACCACCATGCTTCACCATAGGGACAGTGTTCATTTGGTGATGCAAAGTATTTTTGCGCCAAGCGTACCTTTTGGAATTGTGGCCAAAAAGTTCAGCCTTGGTCTCATCAGACCATAACACATTTCCAACATTCTTTTGAGAGACTTGCTGTATTGTTTTGCAAATTTTAGCTGGGCCTGGACATTTTTCTGTGTAAGAAAAGGTTTCTCTCTTGCAACCCTTCCCCATAGTCCAGACATATGGAGACTGAGAGATTGTTGTCACATGTAGCATACAACCAGTACTTGCCAGAAATTCTTGCAGCTCCTTCAGTGTTGCCGTAGGTCTCTTGGCAGCCTCCCTGACCAGTTTTCATCATGTCTTTGCATCAATTCTGGAGGAATGTCCAGTCCTTTACAACATCACTGTTGTCCCATATTTTCTCCACTTTTTGATGACTGTCTTCACTGTATTCCATGGTATATCCAATGCTGTGAAAATATTTTTGTACCTTCTGCTGACTGATGCATTTCAACAATGAGATCCCTTTATTGGTTTTTAAGCTCTCTGCGAACCATGGCTTTTGCTGTAGCAGGCAACCGAGTAAATGTCGGGAAAATCCTACCAGGACAGCTGAACTTTATTTGGGGTTAATCAGAGTCTTTTTAATTGATGGCAGATGTGTACCCAAGAAGACTGAATGCTGTAATTAAATCAAAAGGGGCTTCAATAATGTATTAGTTTAAGGGTGTGGAGATGCAACAAAGTTATAGTTTAAGGGTGTGCACACTTATGCAACCAGTGTATTGTAAGTTTTTTATTTTTTTATATTTTTCCCCTAACAGATTTGTTTTTCAATTGAATTGTACAAGTTCACATTAAAGGTGTGAAAAGTTTTGAAATTATTTATAGTAGTCGTATTGTTTTATATCACAAAAACCTGGCATTTTAATGGGTGTGTACACTTTTTATAGCCATTGTAGGTGTAGTCTCTAAGATGCATACCTTTCTCACCAACGTTCTATTTACCTTGCAGATGAGGTTTAGGCCCTTTGTGTATTTCTGATTCTATTAGACTTGTGGATGTGCAGCAAGTCCATCAGTACTGGACCAGAGGATGCCATCTAACACAAGTCCATCAGTACTGAATCAGAGGATGCCTTCTAAGACAGGCACACGTCACCTCTCAGTAGTCTGTAGGAAACTGAGTCCAATAATAAAGTCTTGAGGCTCCACATATTCCATGTGGTTCACTCCCTGTATTCTTTTTGTGAAGAACGTTGTAGCATATGCCCAGTAACATAGATACCAAAAGGAACATTGTACTCAATGAAAGGTCTAATAAAAACAGCATCTATTTTTGGATCTTAATGCTATACCCTTGCTTATAAGTTGTGAAATACAGAATGATTTCCTTAAAAAGTAGACAGATGATGGTCAAAGTCCAATTTACGGATCTATATTAGATCACCAAATGCTTAGAAAAGGGAATGGTGATTAATCGACCCAATGTAAGCAAAAGCTTAGAATTTAGAACGGTCAGAACAGCGAATTTTTTTTTTTTTCCCTAGGGAAAAAAAATTGCTGTTCCAACAAAAAAAAAAGAATTAATAAATAAAATATTTTAAACATTACATTAAGTGGGGGGCTTTGCCCCCACCCCCCCTACTTAAATACACCAACACTGAGAGTGCACTACAGTGCCAAAAATGGCAAAGTAACGAAACCGCCAAGAGAATTCTTTCCCAGGGAAAGAATTCACTTAAAAGGCGATTCAATATTTTGCTATTTCAGGCTTTTGAGTTCGACCAAGATGCATTCGAAAGAATGCATCTTCGGTCTTCTAATAGGGAACCCAATTTACTGCCCACATATGTTCCCAAATCCCTAGCCACTGGTTGTACTTTTGGGGGTGTACTATCTCTGTGATGATTCCTAGAGGCAGCCAACTTTCCATAGGATAGTATTATGCATTTTTTGGCACTTAATTTGGGACATATCTGTTACTAGTTGTCATTTCTGCTGAATACTTGCATACTTCAGCTGTTTGGTTAGGTTTTACATACCTACATCAACTTTACTACAAGCTAAGTACAAACTTGCAGTGTTGTAAGATAGCACTGCATTTTATTTTTTTCTGTTTATTGTTTCATTGAATATTGTGTTACAAATAGTACTGCATTTATCTGCGTTATTTGTTCACTGAAAATTGTGAGCTCTCTCTGCAGTTAGTTTATTCTTCTCAGTTCATTGATATTCAGTGTAGAAGTCTTAGCCTAGAGGGTTTTTCTGTGCCTTAAAGTTTTAGTCCCATATCTCTGAAATTATTTCTGCTGAATAGTTGCATACTTGAGTTGTTTGGTTAGCTTTTACATAAACTACATCAACATTATTACAGTCTGAGATAAGTACAAACTTGTAGTGTTATAAGATAGTACTGCATTTTATTTTTTCTGTTTGTTTCATTGAATATTGTGTTAAAAATAATACTGCATTTATCTGCTTATTTAATTGTTCACTGAAAATTGTGGGCTCTCTCTCTGTCTGCAGTTAGTTTTCCCCATCCTCCCTCCCTGTTGTTGTTGTGGTATTAATCTTGGTGGCTTTGGAATTGACCACCCCTCCTGTAAATTTGTTTTTGAACACTCCTCCGTGGCCCATCTCATTTGCTCACTCAACCGAGTACAGTGAGGTCCTATTTTGATTTCAGACAGTCCTATCATTCCCATCTGTTCAGCCCTATCCTAGTCTAGTCTCATTAACTCATCCTAATACAGAGAGAACATTTGAGTAGGCATACCTACTTAGGCCATGAACCTGTCTGATTGAAGACTGCTGGAACAGGGCTCAGTTCTGAGGATTTTGACTGGTTAATTGGGTAATTTGTTTAAATCAGTTTGTTTTCTATTATATATAAAAAATTGCACTTTATCTACTTTTACTGTATTTGTGTTTCTTCCTACTTTATTACCTTATTTTGCTTCTTTTTAAAAGTACTCAGTTGTGTTTATTCTGCTGCATTTATTACTTCTTGGTAGTAGCCAATTAAATTGTAACTGTTATTCCAAGTCTTTTGGTTAAAGCACTTGGGCTTCAGACCAGTTGTTTTACATTAAGAAGGTTTGTGGCCTGCACTGTGGTGGCAGGACAGGTAGCTTACATCTTTCTAAGTTGGGAATTGCTGATTGAAAGCTCAGTGTCTGTTATTCTAAAAGTGTATTAGTTCTGGTTTAAGTACTTGGGTTCCAGGCCAGTTATTTTACATTAAGAATGTTTGTGGTCTGCACTCTTGTGGGAGGAGGGGCTAGATTCTACCCTTCCGAGCTGGGAATTTCTGGTTAAAGGCTTACTGTGCCTGCTTATTTGAACCATTTTTGTGATATTGGTGTGCTTTGTCTGCTGTAGCATAGACTAGATTCAGACCTGCTGAATCTAGCTTTGTTTGTAAAACTTGAGCACTGATCCAGGCCATCTTTTTTTGGAGAAGGTTCCCCTGCACCCTATTGGCAGGAGTGTGCAGATAGAACTTGTCAGATTGAAAACTACTAGAACAGGGCTCAGTTTTGAGGTTTTTTTTTACTAGTTAATTGGGTAATTTGTTTAAATCAGTTTGCTCGTTTTCTATTGTTATATAAAAAAATGCACTTTATTCATCTGCTTTTACTCCAATTGCATTTCTTCCCACTTTATTACCTAATTTTGCTTCTGCTGCTTCTTAAAAGTACTCAATTGTATTATTTTGCTGCAGTTTTTACTGGTTGGTAGTAGCCTGATTCAATTGTAACTGTTATTCTAAGTCTTTTGGTTAAAGCACTTGGGCTTCAGACCAGCTGTTTTACATTAAGAAGGTTTGTGGACTGCATTGTTGTGGCAGGACAGGTAGCTTACATCCTTCTAAGTTGGGAATTGCTGATTGAAGGCTCTCAGTGTCTGTTATTCTAAAAACGCATTCGTTCTGGTTTAAGCACTTGGGCTTCAGGCCAGTTATTTTACATTAAGAAGGTTTGTCTTCTGCACTCTTGTGGGAGGAGAGGCTAGATTCTGCCCTTCTGAGCTGGGAATTTCTGGTTAAAGGCTTATTGTGCCTGCTTATTTGATCTGTTTCTTTCGGAAATTTGTGTGCCTTGTTTGCTGTAGCTCAGAAGTTAGTAGTTTATTGGCCATTTTGGGCTAATTTCTATCTCTTTCATTTCCCTGCTATAAAAAATGCATTTGTGCAGTTTTGCACGCCAGACAGCAACAGTTAGCTAGGGTTAAACTATTCCCGGCTCCACGAAGTTACTCTTCAATTTTTCCCTTGGAACTAGACAAACTTTCAACTTAAGCACACAAACCAGTCATTTCACAGCCCAGCACTTGCTCAAAACTCATAGCAAACACTAATTAACCCTAGCACTAGACCCCCTATACTGTCCAGAAGGACAAGGCTCTGTATTCCTCCCTACCAGCTAATCAGTAAAACAGCTCACTTTACCTATTCAGGCATATCCAAAGGGCAGATTCAGGTGTACTCTCCAGTCCAACTGGTGAATCTGGGCATTTTGAGGTAATGTTACAACTGCCTCATGTGCTCAGACAACCCTCTCCTCCAACCACCAAACACTAATTATATGCGAGAGATGCAATTATACGGCCAAACTGGAAGCAAAGCTCTCTCAACCCAAGACGGGAACTGACAGTCAAGAGGAGAGGGAAAATATTTGCAACACACCACCAGTCTTGCATAGACCTACTAAACCAACACCGGCAAATAACACACAAATACATGATAACATACTCGGAGGCTCTAAATAAAAATCTGCAAAAGCAACAGAGACCTCCAAAGCAGACACCCAAGCAGCCTCCACACCCCATCACAAACCATGAAACACATATTTCACATAATCAGTGTGCCACGCGATCACAGCCCTTAAGGCAAAATAACATACCCAACACACTAGTAATAGGTGACTCTATAGTCAGGCATACTAATGTCCCACGGACTAGGAGAAGGTTGCAGTTAGCTGCCTGTTAGTCACCAGGATCCACCACATAACACAAGCACTCGCGTCACTCCAAAACAAGTACAAATATGACTGTCATTGTCCATGTTGGTGTGAATGACTGGAGACATACCTCCCTGGACTCTACATGAAAAGAGACTTGGAAGAGCTCTCAGATCGTGTAGCCCAGGCCGGTATGACCCTGACCCTGAGTAGCATCCTACCCTCACCAAGAATGATGCCACAGTATAAAGAAAAAAATGATCAATTTCAACAATTAGCTAAGTTTCTGGTGTCATTCAAAGGGGATCCAGTATATGTCCACCTGGGATGACATGCTCGACAGGCTTGAGTTGCTTCGCAAGAGATGGATTGCACCTATCACCCATAGGTTTTTGAATACTGGCCAAGGCTTTTGCTGCCTCCATAGTGCCTTTTTAGGCAAGGCTCAAAAGACAAACCCCACCACCGTAAATAACACAAGTAACCAAAAACTGAGGGTAATGCTACTCAACGCCAGATGTCTAAACCTCAAAATGCATGCACTCAAGGCACTCCTCAGTATGAAGAACATTAATATCTGTGCATTAACAGAAACCTGGGTTAAGGCTCCAGATAGCCCCCCAGCACTACCAGCCTATAACTCATACCATACTTGGCCACCGAACCCGGATCAAAACATAAAAGTTGGAGGTGTATCCATATTCATCAAGGATACCCATACCTCCAGGTTAGTGGCACAGCACAATGCCTCAGAGATCATCCATGTGCAGCTAACAATGGGCAAAACTGCAATTCAAATTGTAGCTTGCTACAGATCACCCACCATGACCCAGGACCCCCATTCCGTGTTTCTGAAGATACTAGAAAATATGAAGGTCCTACGAAATGCCTTAATAATGAGTGATTTCAGTTACTCAAACATTAACTGGGAGAACTCCTCAAGTACTAACTCCCTTGCCCAACGCTTCCTAGAATTTATAAACTTGAATGCCCTGGATAAACTGGTCAACACCCCCATCAGAGGTGACAACATATTGGATTTGGTTATCACCAACATGGGCGACCAGTGTTCTAAACCAGAGGTCAACCCCTCACTGGTTAGATCAGACCATAGACTAATCACTCTGGATATCGACATTCTGACCCCACCCCCAATGAAGGAAACTACTGTGAAAAACTTTTCAAAAGCAAACTTCACATTACTTAAGACCGAGGTGGAAAGGTTCACAGCCCCCATGCCAAAGGACAATGCTGTCCAAGCTGCTGAATCCTTTACAAAGGCACTCTATGAGCAGCACCTGCAAGAATGCATGATCGTGCTATCCCAAGCAAAACCAAGACTCACTCCTTCTAGAAAAGGAAACCAGTCTGGTGGATCCCTGCCATAAATAAGCTATACAATCGAAGGATGAAATTCGTACAGAAAAGAGTAAAACCCCAAGAACGAAAGACATCCCTGATCAGTACCAACAAGAAACTGTGATCCCGCATAAAATCATCCGAGGCTAGCTTTGAAAGATAAATTGCCAAGGACTCCAAAGATAACCACAAAGCGTTCTTTAGTTATGTCAAGAACCTAAGTGGAAACTCTGATCTGCAATGAGTTAGTGCAGAATGGCACAAAATACACTGAACCGACTGATATTGCCAACATTCTGGCAGACAGGTTTAGTGCAAACTTCACCCCCCCCTCACCCCCTAAAGGGCCCATAACCATACCAGATGAATATAGAGCCTCGGCAGTCACAGAGACAGGTTAAAACAGCCCTATCCAAAGCCAAAAATACAGCTTCAGTGGGACCAGATGGAGTCCCAGGCTGTGTCTTGAACGAGCTAAAAAATGAACTAACCCGTCACCTAAACACACTGTTCAAACTCAGCGCCTCTACAGGCTACGTACCCACAGAATGACGCACAGCAACAGTTATCCCACTCCACAAAGGTTGAGCCACAACGGACCCCCGGGAACTATCGCCCTATAAGCCTGACTAGCCTGGTCTGCAAGGCTATGGAGCGCATCATAATGGAACTTAACAGAGACATTGGGAACCTCCAAACATTGGACCCTACCCAGTTTGGCTTTAAGGGAAGGTCATGCCTCCTAAAACTGGTGTACTTTGAGACAGTTACCAAGGCTTTTGAAGAGGGAAAGGAGGTCCACACAGCCTTTCTAGACCTCTCAAAGGCTTTCAACAACATTCCCCATTCTGTTATAGACAAGCTCACCAGCCTGAACATAAACCCCTACGTCATGAGATGGGTTACCAATTGGCTCACGGATAGAACCCACATGATGAGAGTTGCAGGCTCTCGGTCCGACTCTAAACTGGTTACAAGTGGTGTCCCCCAGGGCTCAGTCCTGGGACCCCTCCTGTTCGGTATATACTTCTCATAGGTACAGGCAAGCACAAGGAGGACTATGGCTGACCAAGTTTGCAGACGACTGCAAACTGGGTGCCATAATTGACTCTCTGGCTGATACAGACATCTTCCAGAAGGGTCTCACTTAGACGGATACCTGGTGCCAAAATCATGGCCTCAAGCTAAATGCCAAAAAGTGCATAGTCATCCCCTTTGGAACAAAGTACCCATGAACTACCACATACGTTGTAGTCCCCTAAATACAGAAAATGTAATAAGGGATCTGGGGACCCAAGTAGATGGTAATCTCTCCTTTGATAATCATATTGTCAAGGTGGTTAGAAAATCCTTCTATGTGACCCACCTAATCACAAAAGGGTTTGCATCTAGAACAAAAGAGGTTATTGTGCCCCTCTACTCATCAGACCCATCATAGAGTACAATGCCCTATTTAGGATGTACCTTACAAGACACCTGCAATGGCTGGAAAGACACAGAAGTACCTCACCAAGAGGATTACTGGCCTCAAACAGATGCCCTATGCAACCCAAACTCCAGCTGTACTCTGTTGCATACCGCTTACTCAGCGGTGATCTCTGCCTGACATACAAGGCCATGTCCAACCCAGAATTGATGGACATGCTCTACCTAAAAAAAAAAAAACAAATCCCGAGAGCCACACGCTCTAGGGATCTAAACCTCCCCACAATGATAAATTGGACATGCTGGAGGGATAGATTCCTGTCCCAGAGACTCCCCATGCTTTGGAACAAGATTTAAATCTACATTAGGCAGAGCCCCTCACTAACACTCTTCAAGAGAAACCTTAATGAGTGGATGGGAAACAAAAAAATTACCCCGGGGATCACTGCAGTGGCTCTACTGGACAGAGGCACAGGGAACTAATCTAAGGGGGCAGGGAAAGCCAACACATTCTGGCTAGGCTTATAGATGCCCTCAGGCAGATAGCCTGGTACTTAACTATGAACAAGCTCTTGGAGGACATTAGTATCTTTGGGAGATTCCATAATTGGACTAAGCTTACAATCATTTGTAAACATGGTCAAACAGAAGTCTTTACTTTTTAGAAGTTAGTTCATACTAGATGCCAAAAAGGAACATCTCTTGCAGTGAGCCACGAGGGACTTCAGTGGTTACTGGCCTTTTTGGGAAGGTAGAGCTTCCTATCCTGACTTTGTATCTCATCTGCGAGTCAGTTGGCTATCTACCTGGTGACATGGAGGTTTATTCAAAGTTTGACAATGCTCAAATGGGGAATAGTGTTGAGTGCTTTGGCAGTCTGCAGGTCGAGATACAGTGTGTACCACTTTATGCTCACTCATAACTTTTGTGGCTTTCTTGGAAAAAGTCTGTCTAGTTATGCAGACGCAATTAGCCCTTGAAACCAAACTGGGTTGGATCCTGTGTCTGGACATTTCCTATGTCTTTATTTGTAATATGTATAATAATACTTTCCATTTTCATATACATATTAGACAAGTCAGACTTGCGGGTCTGTAATTACCCAGCTCGGTAGCTCTTGTGCAGAGGGATAACTGATAGAACAGTGACCTTAGAGGGCTCAATAGATCATTTTTCACACTATTGGAGGCATCCTAGGATATTGACAGGGTTCAGAAACATAGTATATTTTACCTTGGACACCATATTGAGGACCTGTTCACTAGTGATGGCCAACATAGTTTATGGTCAAGAGCATCTCTTGGGCAGTATCAGGGTTGGAAGGGGGTGTGAAGTTGGAGCACTGAATTTGTCAGCTAGATGATTGTTATATCCTGTGGCTCCATTTACAATTGGTTCAGCACACTGTTTACTATTTTTGGGATTGCAGACATAGCTGAAGAAGTCTTTGTGGTTATCCTTTGCCTGTGAGGCTGCCTTCACCACAAATTTGGCTTTGGTGAACTTAAGTCACTCGAGTTGCTTATTTTGTTTGCGGTTTCTTGCTTTGCTGTGCATTGCAGTTCTAGATGTAGCCATGTTTATTTTATTATATTTAATATTCCTTTCTTTATTTTATTTCATTTGTTTTCTTTTGTTGATATTGGGATGCTGCCAGGGTGGCATGTTCTTTGCTAGCTTTAAATAATTATGGGTGAGTACAGCTGCAGCCATTTACATGATATAACGGAGTTTCTGTGAACAATTCGAGTTCACAAATTTGGAAGTGCTTGAAATTTTGCCAGGATATCACTCAGTAGATGGGAAGTTTTCTTTGCAGTAATTTCTAAACATTCAAGGGCTAGGTAGTGTCACAGTTTGTTTAATTTGGAAACAGTCAGCTTTATGATCCAACCTGTCAAGTGAGCACATTACATGTGCTTGGGTGCAAAGTTCTTCCTTGCTTGTGAGGATCAGGTCAAGGATGTTGGCACCAGCACTGGCTGTACAGACCAGCTGACATTTGTGTTGACAAAGTACAGGAATCTCTGGGTCTGTGTATTGGAAGTTGTGTTTTCCCCAGTTTATACTGGAATTGTTGAAATCACCCAGGAATATAGTGTTGGATTCAATGAACAGTAATTATATTTATTTATTTTATTTTACATTTGTTTACTGGGAAAGTCTGACTGGACACAGGTCCATTTTCAGCGGAGACCTGGGGAGAAAAGCTCCACATTGCCAATACATTACATGAGAGTAAAATGAAGTCGAACATACATGCATATGACATATATACATGTCAGGACAACATGCTAGTGATTAACAAACATACATATAGCATATATACACACAGCAGGACATCATGCTAGTGACTAACATTTCTTACAGTAGACAGAGGTACATTTTTTTTTCTTTTGCCGTTATAAGTTTTGTAAGATAAATGTATATGGGTTTGGAAGCTTTCAGGGGAGAAACTGTTTGTACATAGCTGTACCCTGACAAATTCTTTTGGTATCGATTAGCCTGGTGAGTGGCATGAGCAAAGCCAGTTACTTAGTGGGTTTTCAGGAGTTTTTTGAATTGTCTAAAGGAGGTGGTAAAAGTTATTTGGCTTGGTAGTGTGTTCAGGTTTTGGCAATGGTGTTGACAAAGACGGACTTACCAGCTTCGTTTTTATGTTTGACAGTTATAAGGTTCTGGTTACTAGATCTTAAGGCTCTAGAGGGAATGTGGGGCTGAATTAGGTGCTGAAGTGCTGGAGTTATCTCAGGAAGGTGGTAGAGTTTGTACGCTATAGAGAGTTGATTGAGTAGAAGTATATGAGGCAACTCAAGCCAGTTGAGTTGCTTAAGGGATGGACAGTGGTGGGACCTATATGAGGCTTCAGTAGCAAACTTGGCAATCTTGTAGCAAGATTCCATTTTATTTAGATCAGTTTGGTGGAGATTGGTCAAGATGGAAGAGGCATAGAGGAGGGTGGATAGAAGATGAATCCTTGCAATGGTTACTTTGGTGCGTTTTGTCATAAACTGTTCCTGTAGAGGAGACCACGTTTTTTTTTTATTAACTTTCTTAATGGTTTGCGCTATGTGGCTGTCGAACCTCGGGTTATTGTCTATTTCTATGCCTAGCAGTTTAGTGTGTGTAGTTGGACTGATTTGAATGTTTTCTTTGGAGCTAATGGTGAAATTATTATTTAGGGGAGGAGCTCTGCCAGGGCTGAAAAGAATTAGTGTTTTTTTTTTTTTTTTTTTTGGGGATTTAGAAGTTGTTTGATATTAGTGAACCAAGTTTCAGCTAGGGTGAAGTTATTTTAGGTAAGGGTTTGCAGTTCCCTAAGGGTAGGGGCAGCACATATGAGGGTAGTGTCATCTGCATATTGTATTATTGAGGCAGTGGGAGAGGATGAAGATGGGGGGCACATATGAGGGTAGTGTCATCTGCATATCGTACTATTGAGGCAGTGGGAGAGGATGAAGAGATCGGATTTGTAAATAGAGACAACAGCAATGGGCCAAGGACTGATCCTTGAGGGACTCCTATGGTTACTGGTAACAGGGGGGACAATTGGTCCTGCCATAGGACTGCTTTCTGATGGGCAGATTAAGTAGCTGTTGAACCACGATATAGAGGAGGGACTTATATTTAAGGTGGATAGGGTATCAAGAAGCAGACTGGTTTACCATGTCAAAGGTTTTTGATAGGTCTAAGAATATGGAAAAAACAAATAGACCCTTGTTTTTGTGGTGGTTAACTATGTTGGTGAATGTAGTGCTGTTGTGGTGCTATGGGAAGGTCTAAAGCCATGCTGGGATATGGAGAGTAGGTTGTTATTCTGGAGGTACTGTATTAGGCGAGTAGGAACAACTCTTTCTAATATTTTGGATAAAGGTGATAGGATTGCTACTGGGCGATAGTTGTTGAGCTCTAAGGAGTTGCCTCCTTTGTGCAGTGGAATTATATATGATGATTTCCATGAGGTTGGGACTTTACATTCTGAAAGAGATCTGTTTATGAGAATAGACAAGATAGGCTATAGCTTCATATGAGATCTGAAGGAAGTCTGCTGGCAGCTTATCAGCTGCTAGAGTGGTTGGTTTAAGTTTACCAAGGAGTTTGGATATTGATTTGGTAGATACAGAGTGGAGGTGAAAACTGGGGCTATTGTTTTGTATATTGGGGTGGGTTGGGGTAGTTATTGGTGTGGGGTTGCTAGTACTATTTTGGGCATTCGCAAGGGTCTGGACTGTTTCGGTAAAGAATTTGTTAAACTGAGTAGGAATGTTTTCATGGTTATTTGGAAGCACAGGTGTTGGACTCATGGAGTTTCCCGGATGCAGTATTTCATTTATTGAGGCCCAGAATTTTTGAGGGTTGTGAGCATATATTTCTTGCATGCTCGTATAGTAGCTGGATTTGTGTAGTTTGATTTGTTTTTTGGATTTGTTACGGAGCTCTACATAGTTTTGTCTCAAAGTAGTGGTTTTGTTTTTCTGATATTGAATCCAGGCCTCGTCCCATTCTTTCATTATAGTTTTAGTATCTTTTTTTTTAGCCATGGGGCATAGTTAGTTTTTATTCTAATGGTTCTAGGGGGTGCATGATGGTTTAAGATTTTTATGAAGGTTGTGTTAAAGTACTCAATGGCATCAGCTAGAGGTAGATGTTTTAGGGGGGTCCAGTTACAGCTTTTTAGAATATTGATGAGATCGGTAGCTATAAAGGTTTTTTTGTTTCTAACTACTCAGGATAGGCTAGTTGATGGTTTGGGATCTGTTCCTAATTAGGTAGGTTGGGTGATGATCACTGAGGGTATCTGGAAGACAACCAGATTGCTTTGCAAGAGTGGGGTCAGATACCAGGATCCAGTCTACGATGGACTGGGTTTGGAAGTTTTGTCAATTGGAGTGGGGGTGGTTATAGTTTGGGTAAACCTGTGGAGGTTTATGAAGGCGTTTATTAAGAATTAAGTTGGGAGGGTGGCCTAATGGTTGAGGTGTTTGCCTTACAAACACAAGGTGCAGGGTTTGAGTCTCACAAGGGATAATTGTCTAGGCTTAAAATGGCTCGCAAGGGCAGTTAGCCTAGTATGAATCTATGAAACTATGAAACTATGAAGGCAGAAGGGTTATGGCTGGAGCAGTGAAGCCAGTCAATATTGAAGCCTCCTAATAAGTATGGTTTCATGGGGAAGGGAGTTGGAGGTCCAATTATGCAGGCTTTCCATTACAGTGATGTTATTGCCTGGTGGTATATAGCCACCTGCAATAATTGTTTGTTGGAACTTATTTTTAATTTGGCAAGGATTAGTTCTACATCTTTGAATTCATGGTTATTGTAATCTAGTTGTTCTAAGGCAAGATTTGATTTTGGAATAATATTGCAACACCTCCGCCCTTTTTCTCTAATCTGTGTCTTCGGATAATATTGTAACCCGGGGCAGTAATCTCATTATTGTGTTGTGGTTTGAGCCATGTTTCAGTTAACACAGTGATATCTGGTTTGTATAGAGCTAGTAGGGCATGAAGGTCATGAATTTTGTTAAGTATACTTCTTACATTAATGTTTAAGAAAAGGAGAGCTGATGTAGGTCTGTGGTTTAGGGGATTTAGCTGATTTAAGTTTGGGCTGATTGATGTTTTGGGTCCTGGATTGGGATGTATATCACCACTGCAAGTGAGTTTATGGAGTACATATAGATAGTTTGGTCAATTTGTGAATTATTTTACTTTGCCTTTGAGAAGGGTTAGTTTTTATTTTCAGTTTAATGCGCGAGTAAGAGAAGGGTGGGGGGGGGAGGTAAGGTCACATGGCGATATAGGGAATTTTTTTAGTTTGCTGGTGTTGCCTGTGGAATCAGTTTGCCAAGGGGATGGGGTGTGGTTATGAAGCTGAGCGTGGTAGTAGGACAGGAGGGAACGTTAGGAGTAGGGTGAAGATTATCAATGGGTAGAATGATGTTTTTAGTAGTTGGGCTGGATATGTGTAACCCATGTTATCTAGTTTCAGAAAGAATGTGTTACATGGAAGGGTACTATCTATGAATGAGTGAGATTGGTGTTGTATTCAAGGTGCAGTATTAGGTGTATGTGGGAGTTTGTTGTTGGAGGGATAAGAGATTTGAAGTGATAGGTGGATGAGAGTGTAAGACTTGCTAATGGGAGTTGTCTGTAGCTACAAGTTGAAGTGATGTTAGGCACTTAGGAGCTATATAAGCATCAGGTAATGCTGAGTATAACAGCTACAGAAAAGTGATGGGACAGTATGGCCAGTGCAAGCGCTATCATTTTGTGTTAGGGAGCTGCAGTATCGCCAAGAAGTATTGGTCAGGTAATGGGTATCCTTTAGTTAAGAGAGGGTAGCAGAGATAGTGTGTTAGTAAATATGGAGGGGGGGGGTACTTGCTACTTTATCTGTAATGATGTTCTTGACTATGGACAAGGTGAATGGGAATTATATATTGTCAATTTATTTGTACTACGTTCAGATATGCATATTTACTGCAGTCAAAAATTATTAAAGGTAATAGTTAATGGTTATAGGGTGGTATGTATAGAGAGGTGGTGGAGGAGGTGGGGATTCTATGTTGGAGGCAGGAAGGAGGCTTGAGTGTTTGTGAGGAACAGGAAGGGGAGGAGTGTTTGGGTAAGAGGAAACAGTTGGTTAGGTATAAAGGAAATGATATGGGGGGGTGGGAGGGGTAGCGAAGTGATCCCGAACGGAGCGGGGCTGCACCCACAGCAACTGTAAAAAAAAAACAATAAATACCTTAACATAAAACAAATTATCAACAGTGAAATGGGTTAAAGAGGTGGCAGTGGGCTAAGAGGAAAAAGGTTTGCAGCTGTTGCCCCTGGGGTATGCACTCTAGCTGACTGTAACAGATTTTAACAAGGCATAACAGTAGTCACAAAAGCTGGCAACTAGACTACACAAGTGGCAATAACAAGGTTCCTGGAGTTAAACCTGGGGCTGCAGTCTATATTTGGATGGTTGCTGGTTAGAGTTTTATTTGCATTTAGCTGGAGTGAGAAGATTCCTTTATCACACAACTTGGGGGGGGGGGACCCAAAGCGATCAGGTGTTCAGCGGCTTAGAGATGCTACACCTGGAGGGCTTTCAGCTGCAAATATAGTACATAAAGATATGCAATATGCGTATCTTAGATAATAGAGAGGGACCTTTAGTTTGCAATGATGCAGTATTGGACTTTGCTTATGGAAGGTTGCACATGGAGAAACATAAGCGAGTCATACTGCTTGACCAGCCTTGACGTGTTACTGTTTTCGATGAATATCGCGACAGTTCCATCTTTTGTCTCTCCATGTGCAGCCGATGGATAAAATGTGAGGAAGGCATTATAGCCTTGCACTGCCAGGGTGCCATGGCTTTAAACCATGTCTCTAACTACACAGATATCTACATCCTTCAGTGTGAAGAGTTCATGCAGGCCTGGCATTGAGCAGTAATACCTTCTGGTCATCTTGAGTTGGTTTTGATATGTTGGAAGGTTTATCAGGTTGGCATTGCCTAAAAAGGCACTATCAGGTGGGCAAAGCTTTAACCAAACAGGTACAGACTGTCCTTGGTGAAGCATCATGGTCCGTCTTCTATCACTTCCCAAGGATGGTAAATGTTGTACCTGCTTTGAATGACACCAGAAACTAGGCCAGTAGTTAATCAAAGTAAACTTTTGTCATTCAAATCTACATCACAGTGTAGATGACAGAAATTGTGTGCTTTGTTCCCAGTGCAAGGACATGCATATAGAAAATATTTTAGTAGTAAAAGTAATTTGACATCACAAAAACATAACATAGAAATGGGTAAAACAACTTACAGATATTGCACGTCCTTGGATTTCTCATGTAAGGGTACAGATGAACAGACAGAACTGCACTTTCAAATATGGACATTGACTATCTATATTGCACTTGTATGAAAAAAGTTAATTATCGTCTGCTGATATTGTAGAATCATCCTTGCTGCTCAGTGCCAAGCTCATACCAGCCGAGGGCACATAGTCCAAGAACTTACTCATCTCTCTGTTCATATAGTCCAGAGAGGTATGTCTCGGGTCATTTCCATCCACATACACAATGACAGAGTTACACAGGTACTTGTGGCACAAGTGTGTGCATGATCTGGTAAATCCTGGCCCTTGATAGCTGACAGTAACCTTGTCCTTGCTCAACTTAGTGAGTGGAATATCTGTGTCTCACAATGGAATCACCTATGACTAGAACGTTAGTTTGTCTAGATGTTTGCCTGATGAGCTCATCAGTTTGAGATACCATGTGTCGAGCCTGTATGTTTCAAGGGAGGTAGAATGTTTGTGAGTTTGCTGAGGAATCTCATTAGTCTAGCTTGCATATTCAAGGTTTGAGTAGATTACTTTATAGAGCCCATTCAAACACGTGTCTGTGCTTTGTCTGTAAAGTGAGAGAGGTAGAATGGTGGCTGTCGTTCTGACAACCTGTTTGGTAATTGCAGTGACTATGTGAGACTCCTATCTCCACTGACCATTTATAATTACATGTCTCATACACTGCATCTGTTTAAAAATTAAGTAGTTGTCAGTAAACATAAGGCAATTGCTATATCGCCTCAGGATGCCCATTTCCACCAAGATGGCTGCAAAGAGCAGAAGAAAGTGTTTATCTAGGATTTCAAATCTTTACTGTATGCATTACTATGGGAGTTGTACCAGGGGGAGAGGTGTCAACTGAAACTATGATATTTAAGGCAAGACTGTTGGAACAATGATCCTTTATGTGCACACTATAGTAACAAGGTAATATAGGAGTTTACATCAGGTTTGCTTGGATGTTATGTGTCTAAGAACTAGAACTGCAGTGTAATCTCTCACGACAGTGCTCCGATGAGTGCAAACATGTAACTGCTCACTCAGGAAATATCTGAACTTTTTATTTTTATAGATATATATATATATATATATATATATATATATATATATATATATATATATATATATATATATATATATATATATATATATATATATATATATATATATATATATATATATCTATACATATATATATATATATATATATATTGTTGGACTCGAAGTGGGCCCATCTATACAGGGCACTGCTGACCATTGCTGCATAATGAACGGTCTCACACAAATATAACAACTTAATAGAGGCACAGAAAAATGCATAAACCAGCAAAGTAGTCCAGAACTTAATAGAGGCACACAAGTGAAATGGCCCACTGGCAATCACAACAACACAGGTTTAGTTTTCTTTAGTGATTCTCAAGCTCAGAAGAGACCAGGCTATGCTCTACTGCCACCAGAATGTGGACCTAGGTTTTCCAAATTCAAAATCACTTAGAAAGGGGGCCAAAGTGCAGGAGTGCAGCAATCACCACAGTAAAGTATCGGCAAATACCTGAAATTAAATGAAGAAGTACAGAAACCTAGCAGTAAACATTCAACAAGTTTAAAATGTGCAAAGACCAAGTAAATAATGCAGAACTAGAACAGCTGCACTTCGAAATAACATGAAAGAGTGTAATTCAGCAGTACAGATTACTTATTTTTATTGGAGCTGTATTGGAGCAAGTACACTCAACTCTCAGTACCATGGCTGCCAAGTATTGGTATGACCTATGTTAACGTACCTGATCCAACTACTTTAATCGTTTGTCAGCACATAAGTACATTTAATAAGTATCAGATTGTTCTTTGTAATGAGTGAGATTTGACTCTGGTTTCAGGTCAGATAAGCAAAAGGGGCCACATCTATCCATCATAAATGTGAGAATTGTTTTTGCCACAATACTTATTGAATGCTTTCTACCTCTTTCTTTTGAGCTGACATTTTACCCTTAAGTGTGGAACTTCACCTTTTTTCAGCTTTATACAGATTATAGTTAAGAATTGATATTTCTGTGGCCAAAGCTATGTAACATAGAAGAATAATGTCCTGACAGTGACCCAAATGGCATGAGATTGATTAGCAGCTTTGGAAGTGGTGTAGGCCACTGATTTGAGAAGAGGCTCCAGGTGGAAAAGGACATGGGTGGAACTGACCCAAACCAGTGATCATTCTTTAATTCATCTCAAAGTAATTCAGTCCCAAATTACCAACCTCTAATTTTAGAATAAACACTTTCTGCTTAAGAAACAAGATTTTATCAAATTACATTAATTCAAACACACTTTCATGATTTCATTAGCAATATTGCATTCAGTGCGTTAGATATGCAGCCTACAATTCAACCATAAATTATATTCTAATCATTAAAGCAACATACCTAAAAAGATATATATATATATATATATATATATATATATATATATATATATATATATATATATATATAAAACATATATATATATATATATATATATATATATATATATAAAATATAAAATATTTATTTAACATTTGTTTACTGGGAAAGCCTGACTTGGAATGAGCCTATTTTCATCAGAGGCCCTTAGAGAAATGCTTGAGATGCATGTCCTTGTAACATGGGAGTAAACCGGAGCACCTGGAATAAACCCACATGATTGCAGGGAAGACATGCAGACTCCACACAGAAGGCACCACAGCCAAGAATCGAACTGGAGAACCTCTTGCTGTCAGGTGACCATACGAGCCACTGCACAGGTATGTATGTGTGTGTGTGTATATATGTGTGTGTGTGTATATATATATATATATATATATATATATATATATATATATATATATATATATATATGTTTGTGTATATATATATATATATATATATATATATATAAATGTGTGTGTGTGTATATATATATATATATATATATATATATATATATATATATATATATATATATATATATATATATATATATATATATATATATATATATATAGTAAAAGAGAAAACAATTGTGTCTTTAGAAAATCAAGCCTCTGCACTTAATAGGAAAAAACTGTTATGATTTAATGAATATTCAATCCCAGCTTAAATCTTTTCACATATTAATCAAACTATTTTCACACTTCACACAGGTGCCATTTATTCAGAACAGGATGCTATCCCTTGTAAAATGTTTGCAAGCTTAAACTGAAAATGGCTTGAATAAGATTCCTGGGTAAACAAGATTTTATCTTCCACACACATCTGCAGTATACTTTAATCATTTATGATACTTATTTTCACATTTAAGCATTCTGTAACTCATCTTTTGATACAAATAGTGTTTTGATATTTTCAGAGATTAATCCAAACTTATCAAAAGATAAAAAAAATACCTTTTTAGTAATTAATTTTTAATCGGAGTTTTTTGAATGCAATATCTATGCCCAAGGGAACATAGGAGTCTGACATCTTTCTGCAGAAAATTTAAAGACAAGCTTGGTGCCATATTAATTATTTTTCACCATAAATATATAAACAAGTTTAAAACTATTCATTTTTTATTTTGGAACCTATTTAGATTTGTTGATTAAGAACCATTACAACATCTTCCTCATTAATTTAGAGTTCAAAATGTATGCATAGATTTTAGGTAAAAAAAAAGTCCAAATTGTTGCTGAAGAATTTATCTAAAAATTTCAGCTAGATTTTATGGAAGCAAGGCAAACATAGGGTAACAATAAAATGTTTGAAATAGCACTGTATCATAACACAGATATGAGCAACCCTTAAGCAGTCTTTGCCACTGACAATAATAAACATTTTAACTGGGTTCATTTGCTTTTTCTTTTTGCACTGATACAAATATATGTTTTCCCCACAAAATGTATTCAAGCCATAAAAGTACTTGGAGTTAGCATCTGCATGTCTATGTACTGATAGCCACCTTTGAGATCCAATAAAATTTCTAATGGCGACAAACCAAGGAGACAATGAATGGTGCCTTATATTTCCATGGTTTCTTTCAGTCTGCTGTTCATAAAAATATTTAGCAAACCCGAAATTTAAGATATAGAACTTAATGAATCATTCATTAGTATTGCCCTCTTTTGCTAATGATATTTTATTTAAACAATCCAGATATCAGTATGCTCAGTTTACTGGAAGTAAAAATAACTACAGTACTCCTCTAAATTCAAGCTTTAATTAAAAAAATAATCTATTTTTCTTTGAGGAAATGAATACGTTATCAAATACCTTGAGAGATCAACAATGAGGGTATCTTTAAACAAGAACCGAAGTCCATGTGCACCAGAAACATCGGATCCAGGAGAGAAACCAGTCTAGAAAAGTAGTAATCCAGCCAAAGATCAAAATGAGGCAGCATTTATTAAAAACAGATTGCTTTCATCTTTAAACATGCTGAAATAATTAGGTTAAAATAGAAACTAGATATCCAAAAATCTGTCTACATAAACTTTAACTCCGTTATGAAGAAGGTAAAAAATAAAATGGAAAATTGTGGCAAAGTAAAGTATTCAAGCCAGTAAATGGTTGTCTTATCTATCTTAACTTGAGCTTTCTATCTCAAAGTAATAATCCTAGGCTCCGTCTCAAAGTTTAAGACCTTAAAAATAAGAGAGTATTGAAGCCTCCTAATCTTTCACTTGAGTACTCTCACAAGAATGTTAAAATTATTTTTACATTCTGATAATTTCAGTTTCTTACATAAACTCTTGTACAGTTTACAATAATTTAGACCTTAATTTAGGAAATAGAGCCATCATATTTAAGTGTCAGATGTTTAGAACAAAATGTCAAGTAACTTCACTTCCCTTCCTCCATTGTTGAAACATGCTAACACAATGTATTTAAGATCCTACCATTAATTAATTGTACCCCTTTAAACAGCGCATCTTTTTTTGATGATCTGTGACCATTTCCTGTATCACCAAATAGGAAGTAGTTGACTAATTTTGAAATAAATTTTGAAGAACTATTAGTGTTATAAAATTGACTCCTTTCTGCATCTCAGTCTCACTAACATCACTAAATTCTCCATATTATTCAGGTATCTTGTTAAGGAATAAGAATTTGTTTTCTTTTGTTTTTTTTATACCATAGAGAAACATCCTTTATCTTTTTGTATAATTTGATTTCAAATTCGCCGTTCTGTTCAGAGATGCATGTTTTTTGTAATTACCTTCATATTTTAATGCTATCAATGTCAAACTATATTGGCTCTTTATTTGGAAATATGCTGATAAAGATATACGAACATAGATATAATAAATATATACAAAAATATATATAAACAATATAAAGATATACACCAAAAATTTCTGTTGCGTAATTGCATAATGCCTACATGGCTTCCCATGGACTGGTAACTATGCTTCAGATATCATCATCTGATTGCTCGCTGTGTGGGGAAAAATGTAATTGCTGAGTTGCTTCAACTATTTCTGGTACTCCTGCCTTGCTTCTACCAGTATTAAATTTCCTGCTAGAAAATCTTGCTGACTTGCCAGTCATTAAAAACAATCAAGTAAAATTTATAATAGTCTATTTTTCAAGTACAGTGCTATGTAAAAGAACATAGTTATTTATTATGTCTAATCAGCTTGGGTTAAGCTTTTCAGTACTAATCATTGGTTAAAAATATTAATTTCAGCCTTTGATCTATTTTATCAAGAAAGCTTGACCTCTTTGGAAATATTCAGAGAGGTTTTTGAAGGGGCTTGAAGAAATGTCCTAATTGTGGAAAATAAAAGTAACCTAACGCAGTGCCATGCATAGATAATGGCACCGTCTAGATCTACTGAACTCTTAATGTCCATTTATGATGATTTTTGTGCTCATCATTTTCCAAAGGTATCATTTTAACTTGGATATAGTTTTTCAGATACAGTTCAAAATGTGTGATTTGTTATCAAGAAGTGTTCTCACATGCGTAAGCTGTGATTTTATTCAGTATGGTTGTTGCATATACTGTGTAACTACTGTAAATTTTTACAGCCAACATTACTGTGTTAGATTTTATTTAAGAGCTTATATAATCTATCATTCTTCTGTAAAGATGTAACAATAAAAAATGTAATTATTAAAAAGAATGCACTTTCAGTATGGGAAAAATGTCAGGATCACACTTATGCAGTGACGTTTAGGCACTCTGTCTCATTATTGCAAAATAATCTTTTAGATTAATACAATCCAGTGTGGTATCAAATGTATTTCCCAAAAATGTACAGTGCAGACTTCTTCCCATCTCTGTGAATTTGTTCTGTCATATGACATTACCCCCCCCCACACACACACACACACACACACACACACACACACACACACACACACACACGCACCGTTCGCAGGAGATACCTGTCTTTAATGTACAAATGTAATGCTAAAACAAATGTAGAACTCGCTGCTTGCTCTACTAAATATTCAGCTTTTACCAGATGCCTCCCAAATCTCATGTGCTAAGTTTTTGATGTATTTATCCGCATATTTATAGGACTGTCTCAGGTGCTCACCCCCGATGCGCCTTCCTCTGCTCAACTCCTAGTTAAGCCTTGCACTGTTTTCCATGGTTTGTTTGCCCTGAATCCCCAGCTGCTCTTTCCCAACCGTCCTGAATTTGACCATTTGGTGAGTGGTCCCCAACTTCTTAAAAGGTCTACCTCCTGGGTATCAATGCTTGGAGCTCAGAGAACACATGATCTTATGAGGAATTACAAAAGAGGAAATAGGAGCCATCATTACTGTATTGGCTGGTCACGATCCCCGAATATGGGAGTGGCTTATATAATGACATCAGAATACCTGGTGTGCATAACTGCCCATCGACCACTGGGGTGTTATTGCTGTACCATTAGTGAGATAGCCTGCAAGGCTGGTATTTTCAAGCACACAATTGTGACATTTTGCAAAGCTGCCATTTCAAGGTAGGAGGACCTGGCCATAAGCTGGTTCGTGCTACTACCCCCTTCAGCCAGCTTGCTCACCGTCTTATTCTGTTCCTGAACTTGTGTTACTGGCACTCAATGGATACCCGTATACCTGTGCCAGTGGGCTAACTATTTTCTAGCACTATTACAGTTGTCATATATATGCCAATTAGATGAAAAACATTTGAAAATTATGCTGAAGTCATTAATGACATGAGATCTCTCATATTTGTTTAAAATAGTTATAAGCATTTTATTGGGGATGGAGTGAACAAGTTTAACATTATTAAGGCTTAATATTAATTTGTTTTCTTGTACTACAAAATCATTTTGTCTAAGCAATCCGTATTCCCATGTCATATTTAGGTGCGACTGTTTTACCAGCTTAATATGGACTGAATACTGTGTAGGTTTGGGGTGTTGAAAGAAAAAGTCATTGGTAGGGACCAGTAGATCTCCACGATATTTATGAAGTTAGATCTTCCTTTCTTATGACTTCAGTAACTATTAAACCTCAAAGCTGAGTGGTGTAAAAAGGATAAGGTCCATTTAATTAAATCACTGAGTAAATCTGTGTCTATTATAAGAATGAATGCTTAAAATGTCGAGCACCACTTTGTCGACACATTTTAAGTGAACGCTCTTATAAGCTAAAGCTGACAAAGCTGAAATCGACATATTCAAAATATTTTAGTTGTCGAACACTGATTCCCCCACTGCTGCATTGAACATGAACTGCAGACAGTAAATTTGACTTGTAATGGACACCCTAAATATACGCCACAATCCTTCCTGTTTGTAAAGTAAATAAAGTGACCATACCGATTGCCAAGAGTAAATCTCCAAAATGACACTTGTGCAAAACGGCACTTTCCCGAAGCACAAACCAGTTAACACACATCCACACACTAATTTTTCTCTAATTTTTGCAGGAGTGCAAGCCCCCCTGTACCCCCCATGTGGGGGCCTGTGCCCTCCACATCCCCTACTAATTATATATACCAAGTATAAGATCACACTAAAATTAAGGTAAACATGCATAATTCATAATGTACACATCTTTACATCACTGCTACATTTCCATGTGTTGGTCAACTATAACATTTTGAACTTAATGTTTTAGATCTTTAGAGCTTTTGCTTATAAGAGCATTCACTTAAAACCTGTTGACAAAGTGGTGCAGAAGTTCATGATTGTTGTAATTTTATGCTTTTTTTTTTTTTTGATGCCCAGAGCAATAACATCCAGTTGTTATTTTGTATTGACTGAAGAAGCTTTCACATAGACTACTACTGATCAGTTAGAAATAAGTGTACGTTGTCATTTTTTTCCAAAATTACAAAACATCCTGAGGGGATACCCATGCATATAAATATCCTTCCTGTGTTTGATAGAAGCTTTATTATTGTAAAACTGGTGTTGTGTGTACATTTTTTTTACCTTTGCATAGATTCATAGACTGTTACTAGGCTAATGACCCGGGGGGGGCTTTCTAAGTCTAGCAAATGTTCCTGAAGAACAATGATGTCCTGCATCCAAATAGGACATTGCGGGCCAGGCATTTATAAGCTACCACTGTCCGTAAGGTACATGGGTGCCAGGCCTATTCCCCAACCACTTCTCTAAATTGTGCTTAAACTGGGTAACAGACAAACCCAGCTTTACATGGATTTGAAGCCGGTTTTGTAGAAGGGGCAGTCTCTGAGACACACACCTGTCTCTCTCCAGCATGTTTTGTTTGCGACAGGCAAAATTCAGGTCTTTAGACCATGTATTTCCTGGTATTCTTTGACTTACAAATATCTCGTAAATACATAAGTATGGGATTTATAGATGCCTTGTTAGCCAGGTATGGATCACCCCTCAACAATCGATAGGAGACCGGGTAGATGTAAAGGGCATTAAGGCTGTCGACATAAGGTAGGTTGTTACTCCTTGTATTATTCTTTTTGTAAGGAAGCTTTGAGGTCACTCTAGCTGATGCATATGCCTGATAAGGTACTGTACGTACCAAAGGGAGAGTTGTTTGGTCTGATAAGGGTATGGTGGGATAATAACCTATTTAGACCTGGATGCCATGCCCTTAAAAAGCCATTCCAGAATTTTCATTAGTCAGATGCAACTACTTGTGTACTGACATTGTAATTTAGAGGACAAAAGTAGATCAACTATTGAAACACTTAGCACGATGTGATTGAGAGATTTAAATAAACTATCTGAAGAGTCAATCAAGTTTTAAGTCTTTCATCTGGGTCCTCTTTCCCTAACAGTGGTACTCTTAAAGGCACGTTTGTTCTCATAAAAAGAATTACTGGAAAATTTTAATGAGTAACAGATTAGTATCTTACTTTCCTCATTATCCTGTTTGTATCTGTTTTGACCAGTTCTCTTGTCTTTATCTGTGTATTTTAATGTGAAAAAATATATATTTTATTATATGCTTGCTTTCAGAGGTTAAGGCTCACTCATCCTTAAACCTGAAGTTCATAACTGTTGCAATTTACTGTCAAGTTTTTAATTCATATGTATCTTTTTCCATTGCTGAGATCTTGTATTTTAAAGCTTAGTGTCCTATTTCTAAGCTTTTATTTTGTGTAGGACACCAATATTTTGAATGACAGCTAGTAAAGTGAATTTCAGGACTGTTGGCGCCACATACCAGTAAGGTAGTAAAGAAAATATGGCAAAACTTTAACAGAGCTATTCACAGTCCCAGGTTTCAAACCTTTGTAGCAGTAATCTTCAAATAGTGGTGTTATGTTTAAATACAAGTAACACTAGAGGTTTTTTACAGTGAGGAAATGTGCAGGCATTTTGGTAAACACACCTACTTACAGCAAACCTGTAAAGTACCTGAAGATGAACATTGTGTGTGTGCAAACAAGGACACTAACTGCTTGCACAAGGTGCTGTATGTTTTTGCATATTACTGTGATTTGTGATAAATGTAAAAAGGCCTCATTTGCATACACAGTATGTAAAGGATATTAAAGTCATTTGTTCAACCATGACATATTCTGAGATTACTGTAATTAGGCAGCAAGTTACTTGGGGAACAAAGGACTTTCAGTAGGAAAAAATACAAATATTTGAAATTAATATGAGGTAAAATCATTTCAGTTCACTTCACAAAGTGTTTGTTTTTTATCACATATGATGGGTACATTACAATGGCCTTGGTGAATACTGTAAGTTTTCATTTATAAATGGGAAGTCGTTACTACAGCAATAGAAATGATTAGGGATCAGTGACAAAATCATTTACTTTAGTGTCTTTTAGTGACTGTGCATACGTGTTAAAAGTGCAGTGATTTAATTTAGAAGTACTGAAGTGGAAAAGATGTATTATTGGCTCAACATGCACCTTTACTGGGAGATTCTCGAGTGTCACTGAATGAAAAGTGACAGTGAGTTATGATTACAAGAAATGTAGAGGCCAAGGAATGGGACTGATCTGTTAAACTTTCTTTACTACTGAATATGTATTCATGATAGTACCAGCACCTCTTCAACACAACTTTACTTGGCTGGACTCTGCATTTGTATATAATTATGGGGTTGTGTCACATAACTTTTTTATTCCTGGGGATGGCAGGCATGCTGTCATTGTTTGATTTTTTTTTTTTTGTGAACAAGGGATCAAGGCAGAGAAAGGACAACTCAAATCAATTTTATAGGGTTAGCAACAAAAACGGCCAAGTTAGCATTAAGTGACAGCATCTTTGTGAATTGCAAAGTAGAGAGAATAGGCACAATTCTACTTTTTCATAATGAATCTGAGAACGCTGTGTGAAAGCACTAAATTTGAAAATGAATCACAAGTGAAAGAAGCATTTTATATCTTTTCTCATTTCTGTCTCATTACACCTTCATTTGCTTATATTTGCTCATGGTCATCAAGCATTAACGTAAGTGAACTGTATAACCAGAGGCTTAGCAATGCTTATTTGCAGACAGTACAGATAGAATACTATGAATTTCTTGTGTGTGTGTGTGTGTGTATGCATTTTACCTTTAATTGGCCAACTAAGTTGGCATCCTGAAGGTAAACCACTTTATGACAAAAAAGAAAATGTTAACTTCCTAGTACCCATGCACCAAAGTTGCTTCTTGGCACATACAAATATTGCATAAAAAAAAAAAATCCTCCTACACACCCTGCTACTTGTATATATTAATCCCCTAACTGTGGATTGTCAGTCTTGCACACCTGTCAAACTATATCTGTATAGCAAACCAAATGTGGTTGATTAAACAGATGTCGACCATACTCAGTCAACCAAACCAAGGGATCCCTATCAAAAGAACAAATTAACAGAACATTGAACATCAAAACAATGAAAACAGAATGCCAAACATTGAAATTAATGAAGCCTGAGATCAGAGTAAATCAGAGCACTGAAGAGGCACACATCAGATTAACACTGCACTATACCAACAACAGAAGCTTTCACAGGACAGAAAGGCTCCTGCACCCCCTGCTAATTATATATACCAGCTCTGAGATCGTACTGCAGCCAGGAATGGGCATGACCCCAAAGGTAGCTGTACTGCGATTTTGCACAGTACTACTTCTGCCCTCTTTTGATGATCTGACTTTTGCTAATGTCATGCTTTGCTAATTTGAAGGTTGGGCATTCTGGTCTCATTCTTTTGATGTTCAATAATTGTGTTAATTCGTTCTTTTCATAGGGATGCATACACACACATTTAAATGTAAATATATATGGGTGAATATGTATGTGTTTTTGTGCATATAGGTAGGTGTGTGTGTGTAAGTCAACTTCTAAATTTTGAAGTTTCAAAAAAAAAATTTAAATAAAAAAATATAAAAACAAGAACATTTTTTTACATTTGTGCAAGGGGGTCGATGAAACCCTAACTTTTGAACGCCGCATACTCAATAACATCAAAAAGACACATCAGAAACTAGGTACCCTCTACAGACATAGCTATTACCTAAATAATGCCAACAAAATACTAGCCTCTGCCTTCCTACTTCCATCCCTCCTATATGGTGCCCCCATCTACAGTAACATACACTATTTAATGGAAAATAGCCAAAAATCAATCAAATAAACAAAGAAATGGCAGAAAATGATGGCTCAGATGAAAAAAATGCAAGTTGCTTCACAGAAAATAGCGTATAAAACCTTTAATTACCGCTTTCATCGACTGACTTCCTCAGAATACTTAATACATAAACACTCCTTTATATACACCCTCCAATCAATTCTTAATTAGTTGATTGTTAATTAAAACTGTCTTAAATGTTCCAAAATTCATATTTTTTAAAAAATAGACAATGATAAATCATGTTGTTTGTCAATACATAATTTCCTATGTTTTAAAAAACATTTTATATTTATTATTTCGTTTTTTTATGTATTAAGTATTCTGAGGAAGTCAGTCGATGAAAGCGGTAATTAAAGGTTTTATACGCTATTTTCTGTGAAGCAACTTGCATTTTTTTCATCTGAGCCATCATTTTCTAACATACATTATTTACTAAAAAACAAACTTGATATATGCTACAATAAAATTGCTAGATTTGCATCGAAAGCTAGTCCTCATCACATCACTGTTCCTCACTGCAACAACTAAATTGGCTTGAACTAGCACACTAACTCAACTACCTCCACTTAAATTACTGCACATAAAATAATATCTAAACCAGCAGCTTGTCCATCTCTCTCCTCTCTATTAACACTGTACCATCCAAACAGACACCATAGATCTGAAAACAAAATTCTACTTAAAGTCAATAAACCTTTACCTCCAAATTTTGGAATAACCTCCCAACCTCAATAACCTCCATCTCATACCCTGCTCTCTTTAAAAAATCCCTTAGACAACCTCTCTACCTGCGGGTTATGCCCATGCCAAAAATAACTCTTCTCACTAATCCCACTCTCTGGGGCTATAAAGGTATGCACTCTTAGGTCTGCAGCCATACTTATGACTGTTACTACACTGCCTACACAGATTTAAATGCATGTAAATAATTGTATACGATGTTACTTTTTTTTCTGCCTCCCAACCAGTAATGGCTATAGCATCTATATGACCAAAATTACATGTTTATATCATTGAATGGACTGCCATAAAACTGCAATGGAAATGCTAAAAAACCTGAAAAAGTGCTAAATTTGATTTTTGTATTTCTGTAATGTGAATTTTATGTGGAGCTTTTCTCCCTGGGCCTCCACTGAAAATGGGCTCACCTAGACCCAGTGGACTTTCCCGGTAAACAAATGCAATAAATAATGTGTACCAACTTTGAGATCACACAGTCGCAGCAGTAGAAGGGTAAATTTCCAGACCCAGCTGCAGCAGAATCCCAGATACAGAGCAACCTGGCAGGCAGCAAAACAAGAAAAAAAGAACGTTTGCACTTTTGAGAGCTCATTGTTATGAGCTGCTGGAAAAGTTATTACCAATTTATAAAATCTAGAAGGATTTCTATAATCTACTGTTCATGGGTGTTGTAGAAGTAACCTCTTTGCTTAAGTTTTAAGGTAATATCCAGTTTGATTCTACTTGAAAGTTGGTGGCTGAAATTCACTACTATAAAAGCTAATACAGACCAGGGAACCTAATACTGAAAATAAATATCAGTAATAGAAAAAAACATGACAAATATGTTACTAAATGGCTTCCAAGACTATGGAACTAGCTTTGTCATACAATCAAAACATAGCATCCTTCAAATAATAATATTGGTACATATATGAGTAGTAGAAGATATCACCGCAGAGTTTTGGGAGACAGGATTCACGTAGGCCAGTAGGTGGTCACCTCATTACTCATACATATTAACCTTTCACAGGAGATGGTTAGTTGAAGTCAAACTGTAATGTAATGGCAGAAAAATTCAAAATAAAACTGATACAGGCTAGTATATATGAAGATCAGTTTCAACCCTTGGGGTGGAGAGGTAAGAAAGCTTCATTTTATTATAATTTCGCATGGAACATTCTCAAAGTTGCTACAGTGACTGTTAAAAGAGGTTCAGCAATAGTCGTAGTGCTTTGTCTTTGGAACCGCAGAAATTAAGGTCTAATGTTTTATTCTGCTATGATAGCAATTGTGAAACAAATTGAAAATCTATACAAGGTCAAAGTCTAAGACATGTAATTAACTTACTCCAGTGTCGTATACCAGAGTAAGTAATTTGTACTAACAGCAAGTTTTGGGATCTGACCCTGGTGTAGCCTTGCTTTACAGATAGGCCTTACACTAAGAATAAGCATTCTGGAATCTGGCCAGGCTTACTCTTAACAGTTAAGTCTTTTGGAATTGGGCCTATTATACTTATATCAATTTTTCTGTTTAGCCATCTCCACCTTTAATCTAATACTATTCTGCTTTTAGTCATTTTCACTGTTTATTGATGATGCCTTTTATTGAAATTTAATTCAGGATGTCCCAAACCTATAATCCACAATTTGGTAATATCACATTTTTGACCACTCTCTGCTTTTACCTTCTTTGCTTAATCCTTGTGTGCATTTAAAATTTCAGCGTCTATATTACCCGATCGAAAGTTTAGGTTAGCAAATACCTAAACATCGACCTGGTAATATCGAAAAATTAAAACAGGGAATGGCCAATCTAACATAGGGAATGAATTCCCTCGGCCGCAAAAAAAAATAAAAAATTAAACAAAATAAAGTGGGGGGGGGGCTTTACCCCCCCTAACTAAATATACCAACTCAGAGATCACTCTACAGTTGGGAAAAGGAGCAAAATCTGCATAACGGCCAAGGGAATTCTTTCCCTGCATTAAATCGGCCGTTCACATTTTTTTGCTTTTGCTATTACCATATCAATGTTTATGGATATGCTGACCTAAACATTTGATCATGTAATAGGAACCCAAATTTCATTACAGGTACTGATATTTTCCCTGTCTTCCGCTCCCGTTTCCACACTTTAAAAATATAACTCCTGACTCAGGTACTCAAAAACATTAAAATTGCTTTCTCTGACAAAGTCAAAGTGAAATCCTTATCCCTTTGCAAAACAAGCAGTACTCCCAGCTTTTTAGGTAAGCAATTTATCAAAAATAGCTTGCCATTCTCCTATAGCATCTGCCCAGCAATTTTAATGGCCTTCTATATCTTAAACATATGAATATATGATGCACATCAGGCTCCCTGCATCTCCAACATCTTCCCTTTCCAAAATTTGACTTAAACGTCTTGCTGGAGTTTGAAACCATTTGTGAAACCAACACCTGTGAAGATCCCAAACTCTTGGCAGAGCTGCGAGTTTACTGCTGATTTTGGTATCCTCTCATCCTCTTTGGAGAAGCACACTTTCTCCCAGTCTTCCATCTGTTGTGTAATGTTTCCATTTTGTTACCATAAATATAGTCAAAATCTTACAAATTTGACTACAAAGTCCATCAATTTACATCCTCAAAGCCATTAAAAGAAGAACACCTCCAACTTAGTCCCTCTGCTCCATTTCTTTCCTCCAATTTGGTTGCTTAAATTGAAACTGAGCTCTTTCTGGGAAGTAATCTTAATGTTAAAAATCTGACAAAAAAATCTGACAAAAAAAATATCAGACCATCTAAAAAACATCACATGCTGAATCTATCTAATTCACAAAGCTTGCCAACAGTTCCAAAAAATTGAATCTGTACCTTGGCATAGTCATAATTCCAAAGCCCTACCCAAGTATCCCAAACATAGAATCTTTTAATCTATTAATTACTGGAATAAACTCTTCAAGAATGGTGTTACCCTGACTATCCTCCCAAATCTGCTTTGAGTCAAAATTCTGATATAGAGGGTGAGGAGGAAAAAAAACACTGCATCTGCCAAGGCCAATACATAAAGTCTAAAATCTAGCATTCCATATCCCCTCCATTTCAGAGGTGATCTTATGAATCCAATCCTTTCCCATTCCAGATAAACTTATAATGCAAAACTTGTAATCTTACCAACCAGTTATTAGTAAGATCAATTGGGGAATATGCCTATCAATATAATATAAAGAATCCTTGTCAGCCATCAAATGCATCCCATTCATCCTCTCTGTCAGAGTACATATCTTAACTGACCACTTCCATAATAAAGATACAATTGGATTATACAGGCCAACATAGTTGGCTTAAATTAAAGCTTACATTCTTCCACCTACAAACCTAAATATTTACTCTTTTTTATTTTATTTATTTTACTTTTGTTTACCAGGGATGTCTGGGCCAGTGACAGCCTGGGGAGAAAAGTTCCATTTCAAAAACATTGAAAACAAAACAAGAAATCAGTAACATTCAAGAATACATAACTGTGGTAAACATAGGTAGTAAATATACGTAAATGATAAAAAAGAAATTGAGGGAGCAATATAAAGTAAAAAAAAAAAAAAAAAGCCAACAAACTAACATGAAATAGCTTGTGCCGTCATAGAGAAATTACTGAGCAGGTCTATATTACATTCTCGAAAGTCGACAATGTCAAATCTGACATTGACACAAGAATATTGAATGCTCAGAATCTCGAGCATGTAAACGGAAATCTCAGTAAGGGGAGATTTCTGTTTACTGCAATGTAATGTGGTCTTTGAGTTAGTATATTCAAGTAGTGGGGGGGGGGGGCACAGCCCTGCTTAAACCCACTAGGGTACTTTTTTTGTTTTTGTCTTTTTATAAGGTTGACGTTTGAAGAACTCGACCATATGGTGCGACCATATATTCGATGTTTTCAACCATTGATCTTATAATATAGACCCGACTGATCAGTATCATGGATTTGGTGGTAAATATAAGATACATGTGTGGTATATGAACAACAATATGGCTGATTGTTGCTATGCTAGTGTTACTTGTTCTAAACAGTGATAGCTAAGGCAATACTGAGGTGAAATACAAGAAGGAAGGACTGTGATGAAACTGGAGGAAGCTTGAGATGGTTAGATAAAATAGGAACAGTAGTGAGCTTGAGATAGGCAGAGAGAAACTGGAATTCCATGAGAGAAGGGATAGTCTGGATGCCAGAATTTAATAAGGGAAGGGAGATTTTGGTAGTGAGAGCAAGGAAGGATGCCATGATCAGCCTGGATTAGTGCAGGAGCAAAACCAGTTTTTGATTAGGTGTTCCTTAAGCAGTAGTTCAAATTTGGATGTGCTGTTAAAAGTTAGTATTGTCTGAGATGTGGAATTCCAGGGCTTAGATACTTGGTGGGAGAATAGAGAGTTACAGTAACCATTATTAGATTTATTTAGTTTGAGTAGTACTGTGTTGGAGGATCTTAGTGGCCTGCTGTTTGAGTTGGGCTGCACTAAGCTCTTGAGTCTTGGACAGTTGTTTGGATGGTGGAAGATGGAATGAATAAAAGTTAGTTGGGTGAGGGATAGGAGATTGAGTAGTTCAATCCAATTTAGTTTATGAAGTGCTGTGCAGTGATGTGATCTGTAAGGGAGGTTAGTGGCGAATCTTACCATTTTGTTATACCAGGTCTCCAGATTGTTTAAATCTGATTTTCAGACATTAGTGAATATTGCTGAGACATAAAGAAAGGCAGAAAGTAGATGAGTCCAAGCTATAGAATGTCTAGTGGCCTTGGTTAGGAATGGCTTGACTCTGTGAGCCTAGCTTACTGTGGACCTTTTTGATAGAGTGAGGTGTTTGTCAAATTTTAGATTGTTGTCAGTTGTTACTCCAAGAAGTTTGGTGTGCTGGACAGGTTCAGTTTTAGTTTTATTGGTTAAGTAGATGGTGAAGGGGGGAAGAGTTATCAGGAACTTTTCCTGTAAGTGAAGAGCACAAGCTTTGCTTTATTTGGTCTGAATACGAGTTGAGAGTCTGAGAGGTATTTTTCAGTGTCCTGGAATGATTGTTTGGTTGTTTGTAGGAGTTCTGGTAGGGAGGAAGCTGAGCATATGAGGGAGGAGTAGTCTATGCATTGAACAATGGTTGCATTTTGGGTGGCTGTGTTGAGCCTGTTGGTGAATATGGTAAAGAGCAATGGACCAGGAATTGAGCCTTGGGGTACTTGTACTGAGACCAGTAATAGGGTGGCGAGTTCATTTTGCCACTTAACCGCCTGTTGGTGGTCACTTAAGTAGCTCAGAAACCAGAAAAGAGCTGGGTTAGGTTGAAGGTTTAAATATCAGGTCTCTGAAAATCTACTTATCCATTCTTTGGCAATGGGAGAAGAGGCCTTTCCTGGCCCTGACTTAAAAAAATTTACTTTCTGTTACACTCTAGACCTCACTCCTTTTTAAAATGCTCAAAAACACTGCATTTGCAAGAAGTAGCTCCAATTTGTTAGATGCGAACATACAATCATATGCAAATGTACGAAAGAACTTCCAGTGGCTGTGCTATTGTGTCCATAGCAAGAATAAATAAAAGTAGTGTATAAGGTCTGTGTAGTCTGCTCCATTTTACTCACTGAGTTTCCTCATAGTTGGGCATAAATAAACTGAGTAGCAAAGACATAACAGCATAAATCTGCATTAATGAGATAAATATTATGCTTGTTAGCCTATTATGATATGATTAATACACATTTTAATAATCATGCATTTATCATACTTTTGCATTTAAATTGTAAAATATATGAGGTAAACATATTTCTTACACAGCTGCAGCTTGTGTCCTTCACAACCTAATACCTGTATCCTTAAAAATGGGAAGTAGTCATGCTTCGCAAGTCTATATTTTAGACATGTTTATATTAGAAGTTCAAAACACCAAAAAAGTGAATGCTCTTTAATTGAACTCTAATTGAACTCTAATACCTGAAAGCACACAATATCAAATGTACATAACAGCATTTTTTTTCCCAGGGGAAAAAAAAATCGCTGCTCAAAAAAAAAAAAAAATAATAATCCAAAGACAAAATAAACTGGGGGGGGGGGCTTCACCCCCCCCACTCCCCCTACTTAACTATACCAACTCCGAGATAGCACTAGAGTGGAGGAAACAGCAAAGTCCCAACAATGGCCCAGGGACCTTTTTCCCCTGGGGAAGAAAATCTCTGTTCCGTACCTTTGATATCCTGTGCTTTCGAGAATTAGTGTTCGATTAAAGAGCGTTTGCTCTTTTGATGTTTCAGTCATCTAATATAAACCCTTTTAGACACTAACAGATTGGTAAAGCTACTGTTTAAAAATAAACTGAAAATTATAAGATTTCTGAAATGTACTAATTCAAGAGTTGCAAGATTCCAGAAAGTACCAGCTCAAACTGTCGTCATTTGTCAGCAAAGTCCATGACACATTCTTAGTTAACTGACCTTCAGCCTTTACTTATTTGCTGTCAGGAATCGAGTTTTCAGTAATCAGTGGCTAAATTTATTGATTGATACATCTGGATTCAAGTTGCCAGCGTGATCCTATTTTGATTAAATAACTGATTGATTCATTGATTGCTCAATTCAGAGACTGCCTTGGTCAAACAGAACTGCTACTCTATTCCAAGAAAAAAGGTCCCTCTGTATTCTTTATAAGACACTTCAGCTGATACACTTTGTAAGTAACTGATGTTTAAATTAAACTGCTTTTAGCTGCAGCTTGATGTGATGTCTA
This sequence comes from Protopterus annectens, assembly GCF_019279795.1. Lineage (NCBI taxonomy): Eukaryota > Metazoa > Chordata > Ceratodontiformes > Protopteridae > Protopterus > Protopterus annectens. The sequence goes on from NC_056748.1 coordinate 1,117,940,799, forward strand.
TTTCTTCTGTGTTGTGGTTAACCTTAAATAAAAAAAAGACCATTCAAAGGAGACAAATGCCTTCTTAATATTGAAAATAACCACCCCTGCTTTATCCCAACCGTTCTGCTCTCTCACTAACCAGTGGTTGCAGTCTGCCATACAACTTTTGGTAACCCAACAATAATTTAGGCAGATATTTCTGCACTCACTCAGCTTAAAACAATAGCTGCAGTCTTTGCATCCGCACTTAGCACAGAAAAGGCCTGTAATTACCTGGAAAGGCAAACTGTCTGTCCATACCAGCCTTGGGCAACAAAACCACCAAGACGTTAATGAAAGAATCTGAAAATATTCCCTCAACAGCACCCTTATTAAATACCTTAGCCAAATATAGGGCTAAAGGTTCTGAAACAACCCAATGATTTGCTCGACTATAGACTATAACATCTTATATTCGGAAATAGTAACATCCATATCAAACAGTTTCGATTCCAGTAAGCTCAATTTAGACCCATGTCATTCAAAGCATAGCTCTCAACCTCTTAGCACAAGAAAATCTGGATGAAGCCAAATATAATGGGGGAAACAAAGCCACCAAAATAGGGATACATTTTAAATATTGCTCTTATTAACTTAGAAAGTTGCTGGAATAAAATGGCTTGTGTTACAATGCATTTTCTGAAGGATTTGAAGTCTGAAACTAAAATGCCTGTCATTATTTAGTGAATTCAGTCCTCACTGATTTGCTGCAACCATCCAGGAGACCACACATTTTATGAGCAACAGACCAAAAATATGAGGCAAAAGTCTGGGCAGTCTGCGAAAATCTGGACAGTTTGATTTAAAGATAAAAGGGACACTCCTCTGTAACTTCAAGCCACCTTCATGACAAATGCACAAATCCTGATAAAACTACCCAATCACTTCCTTGACGTGTCAAATGTTAGTGGCAGTATTGCCCTCCTTGTCCAACACCAATAATATTAGTCTCTGTTTTTTGAAATCCTGGCCACTAGCCATTTACCCTGTTTCTCTCCAATACACCAGAAAAATGTCCAGTATAGTAATCCCCCTCTTCTCCATAATTGTAATTTCCAGTTATACTATATTCAGTTGTAGTTTAAGCATCTTCTGCCAAATTGAATCCTCAAGTCTCGTATCCCAGTTATCAACCCACTCTACCTGCCAATGTAAATGCCATTGCATATCCTCCCAACTCCGTAATTCTTTTCTCTGCCAATAATCTTCCATACCCATAAATTTTCCATTAATGCACATTTAATAGCATCCCACACGTACTAACTTTACTAATGGCAGGGGCCGCGATCCTCATTTCACCTATTCTGTACTAAGATTTCAGCAGTCCTACTTAAGCCGGTCATCTATTTACATGAATCCATTGCCAAAATTTCCATTTTCATCACCCCTAGAGTATCCCACCAATTATATTCCTAAGGTCAGTGTAGCATGTGCACAATGCAGTAAACGCCACTTCCTGTTCCTGCGCTACCTGAGTCAAGCCACTCCCACCACCTAAAAATCTAGGCTGCTAACCTACTTGCCTGCTATTCATTCTTTGAAAAGGCATAAACAACCTCGCTGGGGTGCTGCTATCTGCATACAGCCACCCATTCCTGAGATGTTATTCACTGGGATAAAATCTTTAAAGCTCCGATATTTTCCCTCTTTATACCTGTACATCCTGTCTAACCTGCAATCCACTACCTTGTTGAAATCCCCTTCAATAACCCCCTTTTCATACAAAGATAAAACTTCATCCTGGTGATTATAAAAACTAATACAAATTCCGGACAGTCTGCATTAGACCCATGTAAGCCACATATTTTACATTCTTGTATCAGCATGTCCAGCCACACAACCCATATGCCGTCCTGAGTTTTCTTCATCACCTTGACAACATCTGGTTTCTTTCACAAAGAGCACCCCCTTCTTGCCTCTTACATGCTACAACATGCAAGAGTTTAGTACCTCATGTCTAGGTTTCTTTTTCTGTAGAAACATTATATTTATCATAAGTCTGTTCAACCTGCTCATAATTCTAGCTATTTTTGGGGGGTGACAACCCCCCTACATTTCAAGTTATCTTGATACTTAATGCCCCCTCTCCCTATGCAATTTCCCTTTAAATAGCTCCTCCCTTATCTCCTGCATCTGGGCTGAGACTAACCAGACCCATGGATCCCCCAAAATCTACACGCAGCTCTCTAATCCACTGATTTATAAGGAGCTGTGTGCCTAATACTGCTGGCAGGCCACTTGACAGCTCCACTATTCCCTGTAAATTCTTATAACAAAGATGTATACACTAAAAATGTTATATGCATGCACAACAAAGACTGCAGTTCATACAGTGGCAAAACTAGCTGTAAAATTCAGTAAATAACATTGAATTGGTATCTACACTTCAAAGTTGATATAACTAAAAAATGTAAAAGAGCATAGAACTAGAAGTATTAACGGAAAATGGTAACACTATAAAACCAGCAACTATGTGTAAAAAAAAAAAAAAAAAAAACAAACAGTGAATGTAACAACCTTGTTTATAGATATGCCAAGTATAAAATGAGTCCTTGGATGCAAGTCCCCCTTCATGGCAAAATATAGGCACCATGAAAAAATATGGGTGACTATAAAACACCAACCATTCGTGGAAAATGAAAAGTACATGAGCACAATTATCTATTTATATACCCCTTCAAAGTTGTATTAGCTTTATTCCCAAAAGAAACCATACATTGCTGAGAAATCCACCATTTGCTCCTTTTCTTTGACCATGTCTTACAGTTTTGAGCAACAGCAACATCATCATTTGCAGCAGAATTATTCAAACTATCGTTGGTAATGGTATGAGAAAGATGTTAACTTTTGTGGGTCTCAGCAGAAACTTGAGGCCTGATTCCCTCCACCAGTCGCTGTGGTCTGTGTCACTAATGGCGAACCTTACGCTTGTCTCGTTTTGGACTGTGGCTGTGTAATTACTATATCCACCTGTGGTCTGTGTCACTAATGGCGAACCTTACGCTTGTCTCGTTTTGGACTGTGGCTGTGTAATTACTATATCCACCTGTGGTCTGTGTCACTAATGGCGAACCTTACGCTTGTCTCGTTTTGGACTGTGGCTGTGTAATTACTATATCCACCTGTGGTCTGTGTCACTAATGGCGAACCTTACGCTTGTCTCGTTTTGGACTGTGGCTGTGTAATTACTATATCCACCTGTGGTCTGTGTCACTAATGGCGAACCTTACGCTTGTCTCGTTTTGGACTGTGGCTGTGTAATTACTATATCCACCTGTGGTCTGTGTCACTAATGGCGAACCTTACGCTTGTCTCGTTTTGGACTGTGGCTGTGTAATTACTATATCCACCTGTGGTCTGTGTCACTAATGGCGAACCTTACGCTTGTCTCGTTTTGGACTGTGGCTGTGTAATTACTATATCCACCTGTGGTCTGTGTCACTAATGGCGAACCTTACGCTTGTCTCGCTTTTGGACTGTGGCTGTGTAATTACTATATCCACCTGTGGTCTGTGTCACTAATGGCGAACCTTACGCTTGTCTCGTTTTGGACTGTGGCTGTGTAATTACTATATCCACCTGTGGTCTGTGTCACTAATGGCGAACCTTCACGCTTGTCTCGTTTTGGACTGTGGCTGTGTAATTACTATATCCACCTGTGGTCTGTGTCACTAATGGCGAACCTTACGCTTGTCTCGTTTTGGACTGTGGCTGTGTAATTACTATATCCACCTGTGGTCTGTGTCACTAATGGCGAACCTTACGCTTGTCTCGTTTTGGACTGTGGCTGTGTAATTACTATATCCACCTGTGGTCTGTGTCACTAATGGCGAACCTTACGCTTGTCTCGCTTTTGGACTGTGGCTGTGTAATTACTATATCCACCTGTGGTCTGTGTCACTAATGGCGAACCTTACGCTTGTCTCGTTTTGGACTGTGGCTGTGTAATTACTATATCCACCTGTGGTCTGTGTCACTAATGGCGAACCTTACGCTTGTCTCGTTTTGGACTGTGGCTGTGTAATTACTATATCCACCTGTGGTCTGTGTCACTAATGGCGAACCTTACGCTTGTCTCGTTTTGGACTGTGGCTGTGTAATTACTATATCCACCTTTCCAGTCTTGGCAAAGGCACTCCCATCCTGTCGTTCTTTCTCTCGACTCTAATCTCTCCCTTTGCATTGACGAACAGTGTAATCCATGTCTGAGCCAAACGAGTGTTGCTGTACTTTGTGTAGGTGAATAAACCCCCTCCTTCCACTTTTGCCCATCTGAATGCACTGTGGAACATCTTTTTATGATGTACAAGGGCCTGCTTATGCACAAAGAACTCCTGTGCTGCCTTCAGGGTGTCAAAGTCCTCTTTTGCTTCTCTATCCCCACTATTAACCCCACCAGATAAGATAGCCATGAATAATGGCCTTGTAATTTAAGTTGTTATAAATCTTCTAAAAGGCAGCATGCTTCAGGTACACCTCTCTGGAGTAGTCCTGAAAGACCCAGACAAAAACGTTTTCTACCTGAACACCATGCAAAGGTTGAACATTATTTAATACCCACTATTTCACAGCGGTGGTGGTGCTGCGGTAGCATTGTCGCCTCACAGTAAGATGCTGTCCGGTTAGATTCTCAGCTAGAGCATCTTCTGCGTGGAGATGTGTGAATGGGCATACCTTTGTTGAAGGTTATGCATCAGGGCTGGTAACTCTGCATGTAAAAATCAACTACCAATCAATAGCGGACCGGAGTTCTGCTGTGGCGACCCCTAACCGGGAAAAGCCGAAAGACACAAAATTTCACAGCATAGGAACAGAGTTTAAGTATTAAATGTTTTTGGCCATGTAAACTGCAAATTCCTCCTGCCCACCCTATGAATTCTGTCAGCTTCCCGATAGGTGCATTCAATCTGGGGAGGAATTTATTTAAAAAAAAAAAAACATAAACAAGTCCCTGTCCTCTATGGACTCTGGTATGCTTGTCATCCAAAGATTTTACTGTCTTTGATCATTCTCAAGGTCTTCTACTTTGACCGGCATAGCATCAGGTTTATCCCCTGGATCAGTTATTCTTTTGTGTTGTTGCTCAATTGTCCTATTTTTTTCTTTTAAAATTTCATGAAATTGAAGCATTTTTGCTTGAATTTGAGTGAAGTTTGGCTGCTGTGTGTTAATCCAGTCTTGTTGTCCTTTAGTCTCCAAAAGTAACTGTTCCTGCATTTACATCATTTTTTAGCATTCCTTTCCCAGAATTCAAGATTAATGTACCCTCTAGTTTGACTTGATAGAAATCATATCTATCAGTACCGTAATAAATTAAAATCGCATTTAAGACCTTATTTGACAAAAAATATCCATGAGGGCCATACCTCTCAACCGCTTAGAGCAAGAAATCTGAACAAAGCCATAAATGTGGGACAAAGGCCCAAAACAGGGACAATTTTAAAATATTGCTCTTACAAAACTCAGTTGATAGAATAACAGGTTTTATATAAGCATGAATCTTTGAAGAGCGTGAAGTCTGAAACTCAAATATCTGTCATTATTTTCTAACATCAATCTTTAATGATTTGCCACTAACTTGCCAGAAAACCACAACCTCATGAAACATGGACCAAAAATATGAGGCAAAAATCTAGACATTCTGCAAAAATCAGCACAGTT